>NC_051155.1:113363091-113541821 GCF_013339745.2 Dermacentor silvarum
AGAAGTCATTGATGATGTTGAAACCATGTTGAATTCCAATATTGAAAGCCCATTGAAGAACTGTTGAAGATGTGTTGAATGTCAATATTGAAACCTGTTGAGACATTGTTGAAATATAATGAATGCCAATATTGAAACCCCATTGACATAATGTTGGAACTGTGTTGAATGTCAATATTGAAACCCCATTGAAATATTATTGGAGCAGTATTGAACATCAATATTGAAACCCCACTGAGATATTATTGAAGCATTGTTGAACATCAATATTGAAACCGCATTGAAGTATTATTGGATGAGCGTTAAACGTCAATATTGCTTGATGGAGGCAAAAGGTGCTACGTATCAGAAACAGGACACAAGAGGAAGAACACAGACAACACACACGTTAAGTGCCAAACATGTGTTGTCTGTGTTCATCCTCTTGTGTCCTGTTTCTGATGCACGACACCTTCTGCCTCCATTGTGTTATACCAACAAGCCTAACGTGCAATCTTAGTCAATAGTGCAACACCATTTAAATATTATTGGAGCAGTGTTGAACATCACTATTGAAATCACTTGAGGGCCCACTTAAATATGCTGTTTGGTGAGTAGTGTTGAAAACTGCACTAGACTTTTCTTTAAATACCGCTGAGCTACGTTGAGTCTCATAGCATTACCATTGATGCCATAATGATGTGGTCCTTGCATACTAGAGGACAGGAGCAAACTTAAATGCAGGCACTTTTGTATTGCAGACCTGGGTCACCCAGGGATCAAAACCACTTATAGATATAGCCTGTAATAAAACATATTATAGAGCTGCTAGCAGAACCATTATGCCAGTTTTTAAATTGGCTTAACACACAAAATCAATACTCCTTCATGAAATCAACAGCTCAAGTTGATGCGGACAAAAAGCATTTTTTTTCTAGATGAATTGTTTATTGAAGCCAAACATTTGTTAACTGTACAGCCATGTGTGCCTTGAGATCAAAAAAAATCCTAACGCAATCTACAAACTGCCAGCAGCTTGATACAATAACAAAGTTGAGTACTGAGAGATGTAAAGTTTGCGTGGCCCTAAAGTAAAACATTTCTGAAAATTGAAATAAATAGAACAGAAATAATATACAAGCATTACAGTAAAAACATTTAAAAAGTACTTGCTTCCTCTATTTGGTAGCCAGTAACTTAATAATCATGGCACTATTTGCGTGAGCCCACTGGGACTCTTACTTATTGGTTAAATTATGTGTGCCCATTTCACTAAACGTTATCTACCTCTGAAACGACATGGCAATTACAATAAGTTGTGCCATGGCAGCAGTTTATTGTGCTGTATTGCTTGTTGCACGATCCAGTTGCATTTTCTGCCATCATTACTAGGTTCCTGGGCAGGTCATTACATACCAAGCGATTTATTCACTTTTACTACTTAAGATTTTTCTCTGATAGACAGTGGCCATTAGTTACCTGCTGGAAGACTTAAATGGAACTGGCATGAGAAAATTTGTTTTAATTTTTGAGTGCTGCAAAACAAGTTAGAATGAAAGAATTTGCAAGAAATCAGATTTCATGCGTACGTGAAAGAAAGCACATCACTGCCTTGCCCGAGAACTGTTGTTGCACTCTGAATTTAAGCAAACTTTTACCTATTAATTCTTACTGTTTTGAAATAGCAAAATAAACCATTACTACAATATGTAGTTTTTCTTAAACAGAACCACTCTGACAATAGCACAGATTCCACTTTCCGGTGTATGTATGAAACCTAATTTTCTGTAAAATTTCTCACTGCGCCTACTTTTACTTTATCAAACAAACTTGAAATGGTGTGCCTTCATGGAACAGTCTTGGCATGAAAGACCCGAGATACCTATGAAATAAAATAGTCAAGAAACACTATATTTTGTAGAAATATATTAAAAATTTACGTAAAATGTACTAAAATACAAAGCGCAACACTAGTGCAATTAATTATTAATCACAACACAGTACTTGTGTCTGAACCATCCAACCTGGGCTTTTCAGGTGACTAGAAACATCATAATAATAAAAAAATGTTGAGGGCTGCAAGTGCACAGCACTTGAACTGTCCACAGACTTGAGCTCTTCTGGACACTTCAGGTCCCTTGCGAGAAGTGAGGCCAGTGTGTTCTTAATGTGGGCCATGTTTGTCCCAGGAAACCTGTGACAGGTAAAGCCTTTAAAAAAAGGGAAAACAGCATGAGGTTTAAGATCAATGTTCCACATGCAAATGTGCGACATGCAGTATTCCCTGTTATAATGAAACTTTCATTTGTTTTGTTTATTCAAAGTTTTCACGAGTTCAAATCTGCAGAATGGCCAGCTTTCAAAGTGGAGTGGCGCCGGAGGACTCCACTTAGTACAATATGCAGAAGGCAAACAGGAAAAGCCCACTGTGGCAGAATAACTTCATGAATATCCTTGGTGTGAAAAATGTGAATGTTGCTTGCTTAGGAACAAAATGGTGGAAAAAAGACTTCATACTGTTGGTGAAAAAACTTAAAGGTAGACTACTGGCAAACTAAAATTAGTTCTCTCAACAATCATAATCAAAATGTGCAGCAGTTTATTGCACTTTTCCTTGCAGGAGTTGTTCCAAATACGGTTATGCGGCCAGAATTGAGTATGGTATATCTGAATTTGTTTTACGAGCTCATATGATACTGGAGTGCACTTCTCGCCTTATGATGGCCATTCTTATGCCTCTCTACTTAAAAGAAAATACTGCTTATAACGAGGATTTACTGCAGTTGCACGCCGACCTGGTTACACTAACACAAATAAATGCGAAGAAGAAATACGAAGAAATGCTCATTCTTACAAGAGAAATATGCAAGTGGACTGGCTCTGCTAATCCTTTGAGGGTCACTGCCATGCATGTAGAGTGGTGGAAACAAATCGTGTGGTCACGGCCATAAATATGAGGCGGCGAAAGAACATATAAATAAGCATACCTTTTAAGAATGAAGTGTCCCCAAGCATCACATTACAGATTCTGTAACCTTCTGCGACTTCTACAAAAATCCTGATTGTGCTGTTGCCCCTTGGCTTCTTCTAAAACTGATATTTCTCTTTACCCTATGGTGCCCATCACTGAAGTAGTTTGGGAGTATTCACCTAGTTTAATGTTTTGTGAGTGTCATTGCATTTAAAAAATGTGATTATGCTAGTTTGCCCTGCATGCTACAATAAACATGGTGTAAAACAGCGGACACTAAGAAAGCTTTGTCACTTTCTGACCTAAAAAATTATTTACCCATTTTTTTTCTTGAAAGGTCACTCTGAAGAACAATCCAGAATAAAAATATAACGCTTAAATTGGGGGACGTATTTCCAGAAAATATGTGATCCTCAAAGGGTTAAACATGAACACCTACAAAGCTCATTCAATCTTTGATAAATGTAAACCCATAGTACTTGATCACTGGTTTATAATAACGCTGAAAACAGGCAAGTGCGTCCTTGAAGTAAGAAAGCAGGAGACATTTCCAACAATTTCAGAGTGGGAGCTGTGGATATGCCTCATGTTCTGTAAGAAGCTTTATATAGTAGCTGCCAAGGGCCTATTGAGTACTGATCATTTTATGGGAACGTGAGGAAAAGTCAAATAAATACCCTTGTTTTTTCCACATCCTAGAATACAATGTGATAAATTGGATCTTAATAGGTTGAGTGCATAGAATGAATGAACATTGCTAAACATAGCAATGTTGACAACGAAGTTGGCAACTCTTCTTATTGTTGCTTTGATCGAAACAACCAAACAATTATGCCCCATAACTTAAGCTCCCTCTGCTAAAAGGCTACTGTCTGCCACCACATGGACCTCCTTCGAGACTGGAGCAACTTTAATTCAATGTGGTCTGTCGAAATAGGTGAAACCACTATGTTTTGTGTTACAGAATCTGGAGGGCCATTTTGATTGCTGAAATTTGGTGGAAGTGCTGTCCCTCGAGTTGAGCAGTAACTGCACTTGAGCATAGCTTCTCCACAATTCCTATATTATAACAACACTTTCAGGCTACTTAAGCACACCCACTATACCACCAGATTGGTAGCATGCTTCAGATTGGTAGTTGCTTCATTGCAACTGTTCATTGCATGGACAGTCAAGTAGAGCAACTAATGTGCAAATACACCTAACTTTGTCAGTTGTAGCCACCAATCACTTCTGGCAGTTAAGGCTGCTTTTAAAATTTAGCACTTTAGTAGGGAGGCGTTAGAGACTTGAGATCAAATGAACATTCATTCCAAATAGTAGGCTATTGTAGCACGTAGTTGCAGACACAGGCTACTTGAAAATCATTTGTTGCGCTAATAGCAAGCTGGTAATTCCAAGTACAAAATGTGAATGCAAAAATGCAATGGGAAAAAGGATGTACGGTACTTGCCTATAACAGCGTTGACCCTGATAAGGCCAAGAGCCTCTTTTTGCCTATTGGTGGTGGTGTTTTCGAGAAGTGAGTGGCCCATGAGGTTCTCTGTGAACACATGGTGAATCAAGGCCGTTGCAAACTTGCCTGGTCCACCATCGCAATCTGTGCCAAAATCATGTGAATGAGCACTTCTCCAACCTATGTGAAACGGCACATTTAGGTAAATATTAGTGAGGTAGTTTAAGGATTTTAAGCACATTTACACAACAGCCACACTCCAAATAAATCACAGAAATACTGCCTGCTCCAGACCTAAAATGCCAACTAATGTAACTAATAAAAACAACTAAAACTAATGCCATAGCTTGTTATCCTGTTAGGATGCCATGTGCTTCAGAAAAACAAGGATTCACCCAGTACAAAATAAAATAGTAAGTAAACCAAAGCATCGAAAACTTTAATGCAAGTAGCATTTTTAGGATACTTCACATACTTTCGGGCGTCTGCCTCTAAGTATTTTCCAGCCAATTTGTGTCACTAGGTGGTCAATGGCCTAATGGGTAGGGCTGCTATGCTGAGGGAAGTGGGTTAATAACCATCTAATGGAACTGCTTGGATCTCTGAGTGTGTGACTCAGAGTATGTGCCACTCTTCAATGAACCTCTTTCACGCCATCTTGGGCAACTGCTGCTTGTGTTGGCAAGCAGCAGTAGCAGCTCAAACAGTAAGATAGCTGTCGACGTTAATGCGATTACCACTACACATCAGATTCGCTTGCTGTGTCTCAGACCTACTCAGCTGAATGTGTACATAAGACACAAAGGCAGGGTGTGCCAACTGCCCACCTCATTAAATAAATTAATCGACTCGCAAATCAAAGGCTATGCAAAACCGCAAAGGAGGCACTTAATGCTAGCAGTTTTACTAAATCTTAAGGAGAATACCTCCCGGCAATACATTCTCCTGGCAACAGTGCATTTGATCATGGTGACGCTAGACGATGAATGGCCAAAGAATTCACCTTTCGCATTCCGGCTGTGGTGTCTCCAGGCTCATTTTGATTCTGAAAACAGATGTCAGTATTAAAATGTGATGCCACGATAACTCAAATGCAACAATCAAAACATCTACATGGACGATTAGGCCGACATAAATGGATGGATATAAATGACTGATTGAAAACATTAAAGCATGGCTGCTCTTGCCACTGGCAGTGTGAGGTGGGCAAATAAATTATTTTTAATTTCTCTCCAAAATTTTTAAATTATTTTGCTCCTCTACTTAACTGTCTCCAAAATTTTAAAATTATTTTGCTCATCTACTGAACTGTTGTGGCCACATCTTAAAGGTAGCTCGTTCATATAAAACCAGTGTTGCATTTTTTTACTCCCCGTCTAACTGCTCCTACTGCAGTTTGCTTACTCTCTAAGTATTCCACAGAACTGCTCCACCAACAAACCATTGTTCCAAGCTTATGTCAAAGCGTCATTTAGTCCACAAGGATACGCTCCCCTTTCACTCTCTCTCCTCTTTAGAATGTGAATTCAAAGCAAAATAACTTATTGACATAGCTGTCTACTTCTATGTCATAAAAAGCCTTGCTAATTTTTTACATTTGTCGATAACGCCTACATGCCACTGGAAGCACAGTGGGACGACACGGCAAATATGCCCAAGCATCTCGTTCCTTTACTGATTTTCGAACTTAGTTAAATCAATGAGTTACTGAAGGGCCAAAGGCTGAAACTTCACACGATGACGTTATTTTGAATGTTTCATCCCTCTAAAGCAGAACATAGAATCCCACAGAATCTGCCTTTTCCCTGAATATAGAGCGCCTACGCGAAGGCGTTAGCGCGAAGTACTCGATGGCGTCGAAGGGAGATAATGGCTAAAAAGAAGTTCACCGCGCGCCTACCGGCGGAAAACAAACCACACATAACCTGATGATTTCACAGCAATCACTGGCATCAGCCCTTTTTTATCTCACCTATCACATAGAATCACATATACGCCCTTGCAATTCATTATTATTATCGCGCCACAGCGCGTGTCTACCGCACGGCGTGTCAGCGGACTCTGGGCACTCGATCCTGAAGCGAACAGCGCAGCAGAATAGATTCGAACGGCAAAACGCCCCGCGCATATTTTCGCCGA
Organism: Dermacentor silvarum; assembly: GCF_013339745.2. Lineage (NCBI taxonomy): Eukaryota > Metazoa > Arthropoda > Arachnida > Ixodida > Ixodidae > Dermacentor > Dermacentor silvarum. The sequence continues at coordinate 113,369,637 of NC_051155.1, forward strand.
TCCCGACACGCCATGTAGTAGATGCACGTCAATGGACGGCGTTGCGCGAACGAAATATACTTGATTACAGTACAGTTGGGATTATTTCACGCCGCATTGTTTCCACCAAAACGGCAAAGCACGAGCGCTCATTAATAAGACTAATTTCAATCGGTGCTGGAACACCGTACCAAAGAACGTGGCGCACACAACATGCCCTGTTTCAGCTGGCTCCACATAGCTGCCCACCAAAACGGCAGAGCACGAGCGCTCATTAATAAGGCTAATTTCAATCGGTGCTGGAACACCGTACCAAAATTCGTGGCGCGCACAACATGCCCTGTTTTAGCTGGCTCCACATAGCTGCTTTACGTCGCCGCAAGCGCGCTGTGAAGTTAAATCAGGACAAAACTTCATGCTCAATATCACAAATCTAGTGCTGCACAACCAATTCTCGCAACGGAAGGATAGTACTAGTAATGAAAACGAGCACAGAGGCGCGTGGAAGACACGCACGGGCTCTGTACGCACTTTTGCTGATGGCGTCGCAATGAACGAGCAAGTGGAATTCGAAACACTCACTCACCTTCGATTTGGCTGAGTCGGAGGCGATCATGGTGATCTACGAGGCAACGAGTAGCCCATAAAGAGCGAGCAACAGGTTGAAATATACCAAAGATGTCACAACGAGGCAAAGGGCACAGAAAACGCAGCAAACTCATCACGCAACCCGCACACATACCACCGCACGCACAAAGTTCTGGAATGCGCCAAAGAGTCAACAGCGCAAGCGCGCATTCACACAAAAACGCGCTTACAAATCCACGCTTTCATAGACATGAATTGCAATATTTATTAACCAATCTTGGAACATAAAGGTATTTCTTAACAATTTATGTAGTTTGCAGGAGTATGAAAGTTTTCTGCTTAGCTTCCTTGAGGAACTATTTTCTTTATCGCGGTAACGCAATGCGCCGGCCGGGCACGTACGGAGCGCGCGGGAAATAGTGCAAAATTCAAACGTCGCAAATGTCGCGCCCTGTGTGCGCGCACAGTTTTCATCGTTTGTATTAAAAAGAAATATTTATTTTAATACGTGAAGCAACCGGCGCGAAATAAACTACGGACCAACAACGTACACAATTGTCGCTGTTTGTGCTTGTTAGATTGACATCATGACAAACGGTAGACAGCATGCCGTCCCATTGATTAAGCATTTGTACCTGTGCTTCTGCGCTATGATTTGCCACCGGCAAAGTATAACAGCGTAGATTGTGCGTGGTGGCCAAGCAGTTTTCCAGCACACTGGCCAGCACCCCGTCTCTACGTGTTACAGAAAAGACCTATAGGCTTTCATGTAAAATATGGACACCACGTCGCAGAGATCACCCAAACTTGTTTCATTCTATTGTGCGCTAAGGGCTACCAACTAAACGAAACGCACTCTTTAAAAACATATTTGTTTATTATGCTTACATACTACTTTTCCCACCATCTTGCCCATATTGAACATGGAGGCAATGCCGTTTTCTGACATAGACAGGGCACTGGCCACTTACAATAGAAGCCGATGAGAATCCAGGAAGTGCCCAATCATCGGTCATTGGTCACTGCTTGTTGAGACGTTTGTCTTGTGCTCCAATTTTGTGTCTATATATATACACACAGGGTGGTCATCTTTAAGTCTCACGGAATTTTTAGAAATCGCCTGTGGCAGGTAGCATAATTCTTATCATTGAGCTGGGTTAAGCGATGAGGCGGACATTAGTAGCACGCGCAATCGAAACATAGATTCAACTAATTAACAAGAAATCACTAATTAACTTCTTATTTTATTACTTTACGACACATATTGGGATTTACGAATTTGAGCCGGTGAGCTTGTCAGGCGTAACCACTTGGAATGAATTTCCAGAATGACACCAATTTGGAGATATGCGCCATCAAACTCGCCGTAAAAATGCACTGTTGTTACTCTTACTTTGTTACCAAAATGCTGTTTTATACATTAAAGCACAAAAGTAACTAAAACGCCCATGTATTTCGTCGCACACTTTGGGCAATAATATCACGAAACTGGTGTTATCCTGGAAATTCATTTTAGGTGGATGCGTCTTGCAAACTCACCGGCTGCAATTCATATATTGCAATATGTGTCGTAAAATAATTAACTAAGAAGTTCATTAGTCATTTTTGTTAATTATTAGAATATTAGTTTCAATTTCTTGTGTTACTAGTGTCCGTTTCTTCGAATAACCAAGCTAAGCGATAAGAATTATGGTGCCTAGCTGCTACAAGTGATTTTTAAAACTTTTCGTAACTTTCTTGCACCGACACTTAAATATATGCAAATTCCACGTAGCTGGACAGAACCAAGGTAATGTTTTTTGCCGTCGCTTACAGATACTCAATTTTTTGCATTAGATAAATAATTAGATAATTATAAATAATAATTATTATTCAATTAATAATAAATAATTAGCTTCTCGGATATTAAATTTAGATGAAAAGTGTCAATCAGAAAATTATAGAGCGACAGGAAAAAACTCCCGATACAGCTTCTGTGGCCCAATACGTGGTACATAAAAGTGTTTTCCGAGCGTGAAAGAAGCCCGCGGATACACGCATAGTGCCTCGAGCGGCTAGTTTTGCGGCAATTTTGCGTGTATTCGCGGGCTTCTTTCACGCTCGGAAAAAAAAGAAAAAGAAAAAAGTCACTTTTCTGTTGCACGTATTGAACAATAGAAAGCTGTATCGGGAGTTTTTAGTGGCAGGAGCGTCGAGTGCCATTTGTTCTTTGGACAGTACTTCCGGTTCACCTCCTGAGATGATCAGGAGGCGAAAATAAATCGAAAAAAATAGTACAGTACAAAATTCACGAATTTCATTATAGATATGATATCAGAGCATAAGTTTAGCTATAAGTTGAGTTACTGAAGTGTCTGGAATAATTAGAATTAATTAGCTGAGACGACCGGGGACGCAATCCAAGTAAATCAGAAAAAAAGAAAAAAAATTGTTCAGTTCAGAATTCATGACTTTCATTATAGATATGATATCAAAGCATAAGTTTTGTTGCAAGCTGACTTGCTGAAGTGTCTGGGATAATTATAACCAATTAGCTGAGACAAGATTAAAAATAAATTAGGAAAAAAATAAAAAAAGTAATACAGTGCAAAATCCATCGGTTTCTTTAGAGACATGATATCAAAGCATAAGCTTAGTTTAAGTTGAGTTACTGAAGTGTCTGGAATAATTATAATTCATCAGGAATCAATTATTACTGCTTACCAAAGCACAGAACACCAACGCCGGGATGCGAGTGCCAAAAAGAAACACCTAAGTAAAAGTTTAAGGTTGCCTACTCTTTTAAGCATGAAATGCTTTTAGCTCCCGTTGTCGGCGATCTTCAAGTGACCTTGAGCCAAAAGTCAAAGCTCTTATCCGGGCACTCAAAACGAGAACATGCCGGCAAGTTGAAAATGAAATTTAGTCACCCATAGGCACGAGTACAACTGTGGTATGGACGTAGAGTGCAATATAACGTACCGTACATGCAATACATTGTACTTGATATAAACAAAAAATATGAGCAAACAAAATAGTAAATGGTGTCTGCTTGACACTGGCTTTGCCACACATCAAAAACCACTATGACAAGTTGCGAGAACAAAACGAGATCATCCGAGCAACCAGTCAAACTTGAAAAAATGTGGTTGATCCCTCTTATATAGGAATCGGTATAGAACACGAAAGTGAAACGTGTCTTCACAGAAGTAGTGTAATGTTTATTGCACATTGATATATAATGTCTATTGGTGTTTTGTGGCTAAAGCGCCCTTAGGCGTTGATGCACCCACGCTGACGCCTGGTGGCACGTCTCCTCCATCACGACTACCAACGTCGATGACCATGAGCAACCGTCGTGCATATGGAAGCTGCACTACGCTGCACACGCTAGCACAACGCGAAAGACGAAGCACGTAACTGACACACTAATACAACGCGCAAGACAAAGCACGTAACTGAATCGTCACCGAGTCAAATGAGCGCGTACAGCGCGTCGTAATTGCAGCCTCCGCGATCAACTTCAGAAACATTTTCAGAGCTAATTGCGGAGGCCACGCTCCGCTGTGCTGAGTACGGTGAACGCCACCTAGGTGGCGTTGGTAGTGCTTCTTGATGCTAGCGTCCCTTCGAATGCTGGCATCGAGGCGTCGTAGTGCTGAGACCACCGAAGCGTTCACTGTCGGTGCGCGTTAGTGTCATAATGCAGTACTTCTCTTTTCTGCTCGTAGGCGGCGGCACCGCCCCGAGCCAGAGCGCGGGTACACGGAGGAGTGTTAGATATATAAGGCGCGTCTGTGTAGCTCTCTGCAAATGCGTTTGTGGCGCAATGGGTTAAACGCTCGGCGATCTATCGTCGCGGACCGAGAGGTCTTGGGTTCGATTCCCAAATTTTGCATGTTTGTGGAACTTTTTCTTCTGGTTTCTTTCTTTGTATTATGTTCGTGTACATTGTAAGAACGTCACATCCGTGACGGAAATACGTCAGTGAAGTCTTGGTGGACCCCGGCATAAAACACTTTCGTGTTAAAATGCAGTCTCTGGCACAAACCCTTTACTAAACATGCTAGTTACTCTCCAAACAAATTCCAAAAAAATATTGCTTGCGAGTTCTTCCCAATGTTTCTTGGCAAGCTGTAACTTCTATTACGCTGAAGTTTTATTTGTCATTTTCAATAGCGACGTTCAAAAGGCAGAGAGATACAGGGGTAGCTAAAGTGGGCCCATCCTGGAGGCAGTGCAAAAAGGGTCCAAGATCAATGGTACCCCTTTCATGTGGGCCGATCCTGGAGGCAGTGCAGAAAGGGTCCAAGCTCAATGTCGCATATCCCCTGTGGGCACGGGGACCTGTAACGCTTCTTTGAACTGCCCCTGTCATACGTGGGACCCAAAGAGACAAAATCAACAGCTCAAGCTCCCTCTGTCGAGAAAATGGAGTTTCTTATAAAAATGAGTACTGATATGTTGTTGGCATATTGTTGAGGAATTGTTGACACAATATCCTTTCAATAATGTCTCAATAGTTATTGAACGTACACAACAATACCTCAACAATAAAGTTGTTGAGCGCTTCACAACAGTAAAGTCATTGACTAATTGTTGTTGACATATTGTTGAATAATGTTGAGTATTATTGAGAATTGTTGAGCAATATTGATATTGAATATATATCTGAAAGCAAAGCTTGTCGCCGTAAGCATCTTACGTAAGCAAAGGCATATCTTACGTAAGCAAAGCTTGTCGTCCGATTCTAGTGAGCGAAGCTTGTCGTCCGATTCTAGCATGCTGATTCTAGCGTGACGGCTTCCGAAGCCCAGGCGAAACGTCAGCGAAGAGCCGCCGATCCTGAATTTAGGGCAAACGAAGCGGAACGCCTGCGGCAGCGTCGTCTTGCCACAAGCTCCCCCAGTTACGGCTTGAGAGATAGGCCTTTGGTTCGAGTTATGTGACACTCTATATATTTAGTGGTGGTTAAGTGAACAGTAAAACAATATATATGTGTAAAACACATACACGCCTATGCGTGTGTGTTTCAGACATATATTCAATGTCAATATTGCTCAACAATTCTCGATAGTACTCAACATTATTCAACAATATGTCAACAACAATTAGTCAATGACTTTACTGTTGTGAAGCACTCAACAACTTTATTGTTGAGGTATTGTTGTGTACGTTCAATAACTATTGAGACATTATTGAAAGGATATTGTGTCAACAATTCCTCAACAATATGCCAACAACATTTCAATAGTCATTTTTATAAGGGTTTTGTTCACCTTTCAACTTTATTCCTTATCATCTACGGACCCGGTCATAATTCTCCTTCATTGAAGGTAAGGATTAGTGTGCTGTCAAAATAATATATAAGCACTAAAAAGAAAGAAGGTGTGCCCATCACGACTAAAAGTTTTGTAGAAACGTTGACTCCGCTTTGAAACATCCCTTGCGCGACCATTGTTGACCATTTTAGGAGAAAACATTGCTCTGAACCTCCGTCTAGTGGAGGTACACTATGTTTCACTGTGATTTATATTTAATATTACCTTCTTTGTTTTGAAACCAATCTATTCCAGAGGAGTACCACGTACGGCATTCGCGGCACCACTGGGATATTTGGCCGTGGCAAAGTGACAACACAGACGGTAAGAAGTGAGTGTCGATGAATAATAACGTTTAGGCTAGCATAACATTTGATTAAAAAAATTGCGTCGTATCAAACTCGTGATGTCTGCCGACGTTATTGCGATTAGCATTCAAGCAATGTAGCGACGCACTTAATGCTGAGTACACGTTTATTTACAATCGGCAGTGGATTCTGAGATTTTTGTTCCTTCATTTATACGCGCCATGCACTGTCTCAGGTATCAGCACACTATGCTGTGACAGTCGCTCACCAGGGTCGGACGAAAGAATGACGTCGATCAAATTACGATGCCGGTATGATGATGGTGACGACGGTATAACGATAACAGCGTGGTCATGACGGCATGGGCAAAATGGAGTGAGGATGGCAGCATGAAGACCGACTACTCTGTGACGACGATGGTGGCAATATCAAGGTGCGACGGTGGCGGTATGAAGACAATCGGAGGACGAAGCTTCGATAACGATGAGTCCACGACCTCGAAAGCATCACCACAATGGTATGACAACAAATATGACGACGAAGAATGACAGTGGCGGCATAATCACGATTAAATGATGGCTGCAGGATTGCGATAGAATCTATAGTAAACAGTATATTGGAACAACGTCAATAGAACGATGAAAGTAACAAGATGACATCAGCATCATCAACCCATATTTATGTCCTCTGCAGCACGAAGGCCTCTCCCTGTCATCACCACTTACCCCTGTTTTGCGTCAGCATATTCCAACTTTCGCCTGCAAATTTCCAAACTTCACCACACCTCCGTGACATTTATTTTCACTTAAATAAAGTTGTTCCTCTATCTTGGTATTCATGCTGTAACTCTAATGGTCCACCAGTTATCCTTCCTACGCATTACATGGCCTGCCCAGCTCCATTTTCCCCTTCTTAATGTCAACTAAAATATCGTCCATCCCCGTTTACTCTCTGATCCACACCGCTATCTTCCTGTCTCTTAACGTTAGGGCTAACATTTTCTGTTCCATCGCTCTTTGTGCGGTCCTTAACTTGTTCTCGAGATTATTTGTTAACCTGAAAGTTTTTGCACCATTAGCACCGGTATAATGCAATGATTGTACACTTTTCTTTTTACCGACAGTGGTAAGACCCCAGCAAGGATTTGGCAATGCCTGCCCTATGCAATCCAAGCCAATTTTATTCTTCTATAAATTGCCATGTCATGATCAGGGTCTCCTGTGAGTAATTGGTCTGGATAAACGTATTTCTTTACAGACTCTAGAGGCTGACTCGCAATCCTTAATTCTTGTTCCCTTGCCAGCCCATTGAAGATTATCTTTGTCTTTTGCATAATAATCTTCAACCCAACCCTTACACTTTCTCGGTTAGGGTCCTCAATCATGTCTTGTAATTCGGCCCCATTGTTGCTGAATGGCATAATGTCATCTGCAGATCAAAGGTTGCTGAGATATTCGCCGGTGATCCTCACTCATAAGCCTTCCCAATCTAAGAGCTTGAATACTTCTTCTAAGCATACAGTAAATAACATTGGAGAGATTGTATCTCCTTGCCTGACCCCTTTCTTGATAGGTAAGTTTCTACTTTTCTTGTAGAGAACCAAGGTTGCTGTGCAATCCTTGTAGATATTTGCCAATATATTCGCGTATGCCTCCTGTACTCTTTCATTACGCAATGCCTCTATGACTGCTGATATCTCTACTGAATCAGATGCCTTTTCATAATCTATAAAAGTCATATAGAGACGTTGATTGTATTCCAAAGATTTCTCGATTACCTGACTGATGACATGGATATGATCCATCGTAGGATATCCCTTCATCAAGCCAGCCTGTTACTTGGTTGACTGAAGTCAAGTGTTGCCCTGATTCAGTTGGAAATTATCTTCGTGAATATATTGTACAACACTGAAAGCTAGCTAATGTGTCTATAATTCTTCAAGTCTTTAACGTGTCCCTTCTTATGAATGGTATAATGCTGTCGTTCTTCCAGTTTTCTGGTACACGAAGTCGTGAGGCATTGCGTATAAAGGGCCACAAGCTTTTAAAGCATGATATCTGCTCCATCTTTGATTAAATCGGCGGTTATTCCATCTTCTCCAGCAGCTTTTCCGCTGGTCATGTTTTACAAGGCCCTTCTAACTTCATCGATAGTTATAGAAGGAGCCTCTCTATCCTGTTCATCACTACTTCGAATGAAAATAGCTTGGCTGCTCTTAGGACTGTACAGGTCAGTATAGAAATCTTCAGGTGCTTTTACTATGTCATCGAAATTGCTGATGACATTACGCTGCTTATTTTTCAGTGCATACATCTTGCCTTGTCCTTTGCCAAGTTTTCTTACTAATTTCATGCTGCGTCCATATTTTACTGCTTCCTTAATCTTTTCCAAGTTATCATTGAGAATGGAGCGGGGAAGGCCATGCAATGCGTGGAATGGAGTTACAGAGTGGATACCAAGAGAAGGGAAGCGCAGTCGAGGACGGCAGAAAACTAGGTGGGGTGATGAAGTTAAGAAATTTGAAGACGCAAGTTGGAATCAACTAGTGCAAGACAGGGTTAATTGGAGATCACAGGGAGAGGCCTTCGTCCTGCAGTGCACTTATGTATAGGCTGATGATGATGAGAACGAATACATGACAATGACTGTGTGACGATCACGCAATGGTGACTATGGCATCATAATGGACCATGATTCTGATTAAAGGACGACAGCTTCATCACGGTTGCGTGCAGGCGTAGTAGACAGTCGTCACATTAGTTCTGCCGGAATTGTTTTCAATTGAAGAGCAACGTAAAACGTCTAGCAGCTAGATAGATAGATAGATAAATAGATAGATAGACAAATAGTATGGCAGAGAGGGAGAGAGAACATTTATTACAAGAATGTGGTAAAAGAGCTCTTTGCCCAGGGTGGTCGACTCCCTTAACCCAGGTAGCCGTCAGCAATCGCTGCTTTCCGTGCTTGGTTCACCATCTGGCGCTGACCTTCGTGATCTGAGAGAGACAGAAATAATTTTAATAAGGAAAAAAAAGGCAAAAAGAGCCGGAGCGTGGTTCCTCAGTCGAGGAGTTCAGTGGCCAACGCCACGCGCCGTGCCTGGTAGAAGAGGATAAATTGACTTTGCAGGTGAGTCCGGGCGAGTGTGGCTGCCGAAGGCTCCCTAAAAGAATTTTGTGCTAATAGGGGTGAATTGAATTTTAGGACCGTGGCTACGAGACAAGACTGTCAAAATTCTTCACGCGCCTCTTCTCCTTCATACTTGTTTTCTGTGGCGTCTGCTTGGTTGTTAGGTATAGGGTGCGGCGGACACGTCAACACCTGGTCGTGGAGAGTGTCCGTCATTCCGAACTGCCTGCAGAAGTATACGACGTGGGTGAGATGCAATCTGTGCATTTTCGCCATGCACATAATTTTTGTTAGGAGCCACCGCACCACGACCGTCTCCTCCCTACTGAGCTTGGGGTGAGTAGTATGCTGTTTTTTCTAGTGGGTAATGTAAGATATCCGAATATTTCCCCGGGCTGTCCTCAGGACTCGTTTCGCCTTACGTGTCCCCTAGGGAATGAAGACCCATCTTGTGTGATCTCGGGCTGATGCGTGCAGGGCTTTGTTTCCCGCCAAGAGCTCGTGACCCGGAGTCCAGACAACGTATGCCTCCGTTAGTTGCCTGTGGTTTTACTTGTTTTTCAGATTTTTGAGTGCGATCGTGGATAACCGATCACGTGTCGGCGTGTCGACTATGATTTCGACATGTCGCAAACACCAGATGATGAGCAGTTATGATGTCGACATGTCGAGTATGATGGCATTCTTGGTGCACGTAGATATAAATAGCGCAACATCCACTTCTTTGGCTTTATTGGAGGTTTGTGCCAGGATAGTCGCCGTTGCTTTTTCAAGCGAAGCTTGTATTGGCGCACGAGTTTCGGTGGAGGTGTCGTGGTCACACAAAGAAAAAAACGCCTGCTCCTAGAGTAAAGCAGCGGTTCCAGAAGCGCCGACGCCGAATCAGGTGATGCGCAGCCAATCAGGGTCGTTTGGTGTGTTGCGGGGAGGGAAAGGGAGGTAGATGGGGTTGGCGCACGCTCCATCTGGCTTACCTTGCTTCAGATCAGTCTCGGCGGCCAGTTGGGTAGGCCACGCGTTGTGCGTTCCGCTAAGGAGCAGGGTGCTTTTTAGCAACGCTGCCACGAACTCGTTCGGGAAAGGGCTTGTCATCGACGTGCCGATTCTAGCGTTTGCGCTTCCGAAGTCCAGGCGAAACGTCAGTGAATAGCCGCTGACCCCGAGTTGCGGGAGCGCGATGTTGAGGCGAAACGTCAGCGTCGCCTTGCCCTCTAGGAACCCGACAACGGTGGTGCACGAATCGGCAACGCTAGCGCCAAATTTCCGGGTGGGATGGCCAGGTTTCGAAGCGAGTTTCTCAACCGGAACTTTGGAGCCAGCTGCAGTGCGTGTGACCGGTTATGCTTTGAACACAACGTGGTACTCGTCACTGCAATTCGTTCCGAGGAACACCTAAGCAACACACGACAAGTTTCGCTTACCCACATTTTCTGGTAGGGGAAGGGTTGGGTATTTTTTTCTTTTCCGTATTGCTGGATGCCTTTCTTAAAACCTAAAGTGGTCATTCTGAGATTTCCATGGCATCAGCTTCATACAGCATACATTGCACCCGCAGTCGGCCCACTTTACTATTACACTCGTTCGTCAGGACCGGCCACGTACAGCTGCACCGCTAAAAGATTAACAAAAGTGACCGATCACCCGATCAGGTAAATTGCGGCACGCGACGCTGTGTTTTTTTCCTAGCACGATGAAAACGAGAATGCCAGGCAACGCCTCTTTGAAACATGAATCATGTGGCACTTTAAGAACGGTGTGAACGGGACCAATAGCGCCGCATAGCGCAATTTCCCTGCTCCGATGATCGGCCACTTGTGCTAATGTTTTTTCGCTGCAGCTGCACAGGATGGTATGACAACGACTGCATGAAGACGACGCAGTAACGATGGTCGAATGACGAAGAAGGAGTGGCGTCGATGGAATGACGAAGGCAATATGATTACGACAGCCTGACGATGAACTGATGAGGTGAGGTGAACCGATGAACTGATGAGGTGACGGGAAAGTAAACATAGAAAGCTTTATATCTCTGTTCAATTAGGTTATGCGAGAATAGTCCTTGAATTGGGTGTCATCGCATTAGTTACCCAGTTTTGCCACGGTTATAAGGTAAGGTCCTTCAAGGCACTTTAAAATTTTATGGACGTGGACATTGCAAGGAAGAATAAATATGCTTTAGATGCGCCGATGATGTGCGAGCCAACGGTGTGATTTTAGGACGGTCTTTGTAACTCTCATACAGTAGAACAGGGGGCTTATCGCGTCTCCCCTACCTTTATATTATGCTCTTTCGTTGACACTTCCCGTTGCTTATTCGTGCTTGGTTTCCACATATTGCAGTATTTTTGTCATTGTACCTTTTTCCTGCCCGAGCATTGGTAAGTGCTGTTAAACGGCCTTATCAATCAGTATTTCCAGCGGCTCTCGAATGAACGCAATATTTGGCGTTTCTAAGCAGGTGGCACGTGCGCTGTCCAAACTACCATAACCCCCTCACATGTGCCGCCTATCTATATTTTGAGAATGTCTTGTCCCGACTACTCGTGCGACACTGACTACGCGACGCGAACGTCTACTTTTCAGTACCCATCCTTCTACTATTTTCTGACGCCTCATAGGTCCCAAAGGCCAAAAAGAAAAAAAAATATACACCGCCCAAGCATTCCGTACAGATGGTTAATTAGCCAAACTGAAACGTGCGGTCCCGGTATTTATTACTGGGAAATCTCGACGGTTTATTAACCGACGGCTTGGTAGGCTGCCGGACCATCGGTAACGCAGTTGCTGCTTGCGCTCGGCCACCTGGGCCTGTTCTTGTGCCCACACTGCCACATCGCCACGGCGAACACGAGCTCTCTCAAAGTGCTGCTGTCAGCGCTGTTCTTCGCAAGCTGTCTGCTGTTCGGGAGTTCGTGCGATGGGTGGCCTAACCATGTTGAAGTCAGGGGGGGGGGGGGGAGGGGGGGGGAACTGCCGCACGTGCGCTCGGCTGCGACGAAGCGAATGACGTCACTGACGGCACAGCCAGTGGCGCCCCTCTATTTCTCTTTTACGTCTGACAAGGGTAGTTAAAGGGCGCGTTACAGGTCCCGGAGCCCACCTACCGGAATCCACCGGGGTATGCGCCATTGCGCTTGGACCTATTCTGCACTATCACCAGTATCGGCCCACATTTCTGCGCACATCGGACGGATGAATTTTGGTTTCGCCGAGCCATATACAGCTTCGCTGTAATATAAACTGGTATACGCGTCGGCTCCGCATGATTGCGTGGTGGCACTTATCTACCTCGGAGCCTTTGCTCTGAAAATCGGCAACCATGTGTGCAGCTTACTATTGAAAAATAGGAATCGGTACGAAACAGAGAGACCGCACTGTCGACGCCATTGTTCGCTGTTTTAAGCGCAGCCTGATGCCTCTGCGATTGCTCCCACATAACCCTATAAGCCGCCATTGTCGCGGTTTTTTTCGAGGGGCTGCCAAACACGCCAAACGCAAGAAACGAGAAGTGCTGAATTATACTTAGCGAAACAGCACCCATGTAAGTACTCCTCACTGATGCATGGCTCAGAAAATCCCAGCGTCTTCTAGGGAGCCGACGAGTAGATTGTTGGCGTTGAATAAAAATGCGAAAACCTCTTCTTTTCGAGATCCTGGATGAGACTGCAGACGGACGCACGCACTGCAGCCTCGTGCGGGAAACACCAGCTGTTTTGTGGCGGCGGCGAAAGCGCCCTTGAAATGGAGGCAGTGATTGCACTTGTACGACGAGATGTGCGACAAGAGGCATTGTGAGCTCGCGCGCTCCAAATGTGGAAAAAGCGTCTTTTTTTCTTTTTTTTTTTGAGACCGCTTAAGTAGTACCTGAATTGCTTTCCACCACTCTGCACTGGCAAGGGTCTCCTGCAGACGCGATAAGAATGAAGGAAAAGAAACAGCGACAAAGCCTTTCCACTACCAAGAGTTCCCGTTCCTTGTACTTTATCTCGCACCTTGTAGCTCGCACTGTTCGCAGTTTTGGCATAGGCTTTCGCATTACCCAAGTGTGTCGTCCTTCGCACTGAAAAACAAGGCATTGTTGCTTTCTTCCTAAATCGCGGAATCTAATGTAAATGCTGTCTCAACACAAGGCAGGGTGGAGAAAGCTATAGTCCTTGGACACCTGAGATTGCGTTTTTGTTATTATTGTTATTGTGCATTATACAAGTACAAGAAGAAAGCACTGGTACGCCCATGAAAGCAAACACAAGAGTTAACGATTTCACGCCATGGACGTGAACAGGAAATTTTGCAGCGGATAGCGAATCAGGTGATGCGTGAATCATCACAACTTACTGCCCACACCCAATACTGCTTTCTCCGCTCGGAGGCCGGATGTAAAATTCTGGGCGGTATTTTGGTCCGCCCGTTTGGCGGTCGTCTGCCCTCTGAATAGCCCAATCCCTAATCAGTCTCTCAAGATGCGCTTGTCCTCGTCGCCTCCTTTTGTATTTCGTGTCTATTTTTACGCTCGTCGTATCATTCTCAAGATGGGCTGCATTGGTCTGGCTCGCTAGTCTAGCTATCTAGTGTGGCACTGCGTTTGCGATTGCATAGGCAAGTGTTTATTTTGTTCTAGAGATGGGTCGCTCAGGAGTGAGCTGGATTTTGTGAGCTGCTCTTTTTAAAGAGCGAGTGCGCCGTGGTTCAGTAAAAATGAGCGGTGGTTCTTTTTGGAGAAAGGGACACGGTTCTCGCGCGTTCAGTGAGCCGTGCCAATGCATTCCGTCTGAGCCGGGTCTTCTGCTGGATGCGACTTCCGCGCCATCTATTAGCGGTACGAGAAAGCAACTGCCCTCCCGCCCTTCCTCGCAAGAGTTGCCTTCACCCCCTCGCCTTCGGCTGCCTTTTGAGCCGCTCTTCTTGAAGAAGGAATGATTCGTGGTTCACGTGAGCGACGGCTCTTTCGGAGAGAGGAAGCCGGTTCTCTCTCGTTCTGTGAGCCGTGAGGAACCGTTCCTAGAGAGCGCTCAGGAGCGAGCCGGATCTTTTGAGCCGCTCTTTTGAAGAGTGAGTGAGCCGTGGTTCAGTAAGTGAGCGGCGGTTCTTTCGGCGAGAGGAAGCCGGTTCACTCTTGTTTAACGAGCCGTGCCGAACCGTTCCGTCAGAGCCGGGTCTTCTGCTGGGTTTCGAGGTTTCGATTTCTGGCCGACGAATGGTGGCCGGTGTGGGCAGACTCGCGCTACTGGTACTCGCTTGCAGTGTGTCTTGTGCACAGCAGTCCCTTTGGTTTTTTGTGCGTCCTATGGTGGCCCGATGCCACCGAGGGGTGAAGTAAAGAAGCCTTAATTGGCAAAGGATGGTACCGTTCGTTGCCTGCTGCTGTTCGAACGTTGTCTCACGACTCTCACCGATCGCACATCGTGCGCTGGTGCAAATAACACTTCGATGATGGTCTTCCATGTTTTTAAAGGCAACAGGTGAACGTACAGTTTACGTCCTGATCTTCATTTATGCTATTAGTGTAGTAATGAAAATGTCACCCATGGCATCCACTTAAGTGCATTTTCTGAGCGTGTATTATTAGCACGTCATTAAAACGAGGCCAATGATCTGTTGTGTTGCAATAGAACTTAATTTCTTTTCTTGCCTTTTTTGTCCGGGCGCATGATGGCATGATCGCCAGTATGGCGCATGCGCTCAAGAGAAAAAAAAAACGAAAGGTAAGTGGGGCAGTTTTGTGGATCTTTCGTATGATTTTTGTATTGTACTTCAAGAAATGGTTCCTGCATTCATTTTGCATGACGTTGAAGCTCGCTCATATTATAGTGAACGTATGTATGCGAATAAATGAATAAAGTTGAAAGATAACGTACAATCATTTTGTGTTCTTATTATGACGAAAGTTGATTTTAATTTTCCACAAAACAGACAAGCTTCTGTAATGACGATGAAGTTACACATCTTTCTCCTGAAAAAAGTACGTCGCCTTCTGCCTGTTACAGTATCATAAGCATTTTATCCCCAATATCAGAAAAGAAAAGTTTCATCACAACTAAAAATTCACGTTTTTAATACATGTAAAATATTCCCTAAGCATAGCGAAAATACCAATAACACGGTTTTTCAATTATGCATATATCGTTTTTTTCAAAGCCAGTTGACTATAGCATATGCATAACACAGGTTACACATTTAAGTGAACCGGTGAGCCGTTCAAATGAACCAGTTCATTTCAGTGAGCTGAGCCGTTCCGAGCCACTCACTGAAGTGAGCCGTTTTGCCCATCTCTATTTTGTTCGTTTGTTGGCGATAAACATACGTGCAACAGACAGATTGCGCAGCCCATATAAACGCGTACTATGAGCAAGGTTCCGAGAATGCTCTCGCTTCCACCGCTCCGACAGCACGCATAAGTGATTGAGATGAAAGGAAGTATGCTGATAGGGCTAGCGTGTTCCGGCAGCGTGAATATGACCCTGCCTCATGGCGTCGGCGTAAAGTGATCACGTGTGTGCTTGGCCCTTGCATCAGGCCAGACATTGCTCTCACATGTCTATTTATCTTTTCGAGCGAATAACCTAGAAACATTTCGCAACAGCACGAGAACAGAATATAAAAAAGTTACCTGCAGATCCTGCGAAGTCCGAACTACTCCTTTACCGGCCTACTCTCCGTGGCCGCCGTCCGAAACATTCCACCACTAAACGCCAATACGAAGACATCGTGCTTCACCTCACGGATGGCAGCCCCATCCTCCTCGTCACCAATATCCGTGTGCTTGGCATGCTTATAGAGGTGAACGCAGCGAATGGCATGGCCCTCGCAAAAATCCACGTCAACGCATTCAAGACCATGAGACTTTTGAAGCGGGTCTCCAACCGCCGTGGGGGTATGAAAGAGGAGACTCCATTCCGATTAATCCAGTCATTCGTAATTTGCCACATCACCTACGTTGCTGCGTTTCTAAATTAGTACAGGGCTGAACAAAACAAACTCAACATCCTCCTACGCGTATCTATAAACAAGCCCTCGGCTTCCCCGGTTACACCACCACTGACCTCCTCCTTCAACTAGGCGTCCATAACACACTGGACGAGCTCATCGAGGCCCAACGCCGCTCTTAGCTGGAGAGACTCACACTCACAGCGACTGGCCGCCATATCCTCTCCTCGCTCGGTATTATGTACCACCATCAACACGGCCATAAACACCAGATCCCCTCCACCATACGAGCCTGGATTCACGCCGACCCACCGAAACACACACCATCGCAACGACGGTGTGACTTTCGTCGACGCCGCCGAATATCCCCACGGTACCCGCTCTGCAGCCGTCACCACATGTGAAGGCTCTCTCCATCATGCTATTAGTCTACTAACCCATCATGCTGAGGAAGCTGAAGAAGTGACCATCGCGCTAGCCACTCTAGACCCAACATGCCATACCATTGTCTCTGATTCCCGCTCCGCTGTTATCAACTACATCAACGGCCGTATCTCCCACCAAGCCTTGCGCATCTTCCAACAGGCACCCCGCTCAACCGAACATCAGGTTACACTTGTCTGGTTCCCAGCTCATGTAGGCACCGTCGAGCCGCACCTCCCCAACCTCAACGAGGATACCCCCTCCCTAGCGCGAGGGCTCGTTAACCGCGCGGGAGACGGGGAGTCTGCCCCCACTGGTAGATATCGCCTGACACGCTACAATCATGCAGTGAAATCCTTCTACTTAGAGCGTAGGACTTTCACCGGCCCGCACAGCAAGCTATCCCGAGCGCAGGCTACAACTTTCCGCCTGCTACATACCAACACTTACCTCTCGTTACACCTTTACAACAAGATTTACCCAGACATTTACCCCAATCCCACGGGCCATATCTGCAAGACACAGCCAGCCACACTTACACACATGCTGTGGGATTGTACACAACAATAGCCCGATATTAACCCAACGACCCTCTCGTCGAGATGGCACGCTGCTCTGCGTAGCTCCAACCTCGACGACCAACTCTGGGCGACCCAGCAAGCCTGCGAGGCAGCGAAGAGTCAGCACCTCGACGTCCCCACGTGGGAGGCCTAGGCCCAGCCACCACCTCTTGCAGGTTTTAATAAAGTTTATTCAGTCAGTCAGTCAACCTATCTGGGGTTGATATCTTTCTGAGCGATAGTTTGCTTTGTTTTACCCGTTGTAACCGCACATGAACCATATATAATTGTATCTAGCAAGTCACATATACGCACACATCTAGATGTTTCAGGTATTAAAGCGTAAGCATTATATGTCCCATTAGGCGTGATCAAGCGATAGCTGTAAAAATATGGCCGACAGCGCAAAGAGTAAAAACACATCAAAGAATGCTAGGATTTACGTCAAATTCTTCAGTAGAGGTACCTGTGTCCTCTGAACAAAATACGTTATTCGCTCTAAAAAGAAAATTTTACACAATTTGGTTTGCGTGGGAATTGAACCCTGGCCTCTGGGTTAAGAGACGAGCAGACTTCCCCGACGCCGTGACGGCTCTTTTTTTTCTTGTATTTATTACGAATATAAAACGCACAGCCCTGGAGCCGCCGTGGCGTCCTATGACAGTTTCGTACGCCCCGGCGGCTCCACCGTTGTGCCTGACTAAACGTGCGCCTAGTGCGTGATTACACACATCACGTTGCAGCCGTTAGAGTGGATTAAGATGGATAAAGGTAGAGTTGTGTAGGATAAGTGACAATGTATGACGTCAGGTATCATGGACGTAACATATAAATAAAGAAGTCCTAACGCTTTCGCATTCAAATCACGTATAGATACTTAAGTGACTGCCAATTTTTAACATATTTTTGAACACTAGCACAGGATAAAAATGTCACAGTTTCGCCCTAAGGGCGAAGCAATGAATGCGATAGCAACACAGAAATGTCATACGAAGTAAGGTGAGCGGCTTCGGTAGCAATATGAATTGTAGTAAACATGAGCTGATTAAGTAAGCAGGTGTGCTGCGGCGTAAGTAGACTGACATGAAGAGAGACTCGATGACCACGAGAAGGCGCGTGTGAAACGGTGGTGTTGATGAGAAGCGCTTCCCGTGGGCAGCGCGTGCGAATAGACACACCTGTAGCGCTGCACTGCCGATCCGGGCAGCATTGCATGGGTAGCGTGCGTTGGAAAATGTGGCCCGACTGAGTGCGCACAAACAAACATGAACAGATCACACTGAATGACTGCAGACAACGACTGTCAAAACGCTGGCAGCAAGCGCATACGCCGCAGCGGGCGAAGGTACGTGTGGTCTATCGCTTCAACGGGAACTGAGCGGCGAATGCACAGCGCATAAAGGTCAGAGCCGTGTGGAGATCAGAGACGGTGCGGGTGAGCGACGTGCGCGGTTGTTGGCAGAGTAGAAGTGCGTCCCCTCCCCCCCCGCTCCCTCCGGCGCTGGCTTCCCGCTTCCTTGCTTGCGCGTAGGAGATTGAGTGCGTTCGCTCTCCGTGATAGCGCGCGTCCCCGCACGCTTCCGCTCGGGCATACGGCGCGCGGCGAAGATTTTATCTATACGGAACCTCACGGCGACGACGACGGCGACGGCGACGCTGACGGCAGAAATGCCGTTGAAGTGTACATATAATTGCTATCGCAATAAAAAAACAGCGCATATCCACGAAGTGAATGATGATGAGTGGGCGAAGCACTGGGGGATCATTCGGTGAACCGTGAATCCCCCGACGCCAGCAAGCGGACCCAGAGGCGGCGAGAGCGCGGGAAGCGGCAGCAAAACGCCGCAAACTTTCTCTACCTGAGGTTCAGGGGCGTAGGCAAGGGGGGGGGGGGGGGCTGATGGGGCTTCAGCCCTCTTCCCCCCTGCAATTTTTTCGTGCTGTCATGCACCGCCCACCAAAATAACCACCGGCGCAGGGAATACTTCTGGATTTTATCTACAATGTCTTTTTGACGCTCGAAAAGACATTTCGCCGCGAAAATTGCGAACTCGGGCTGGATTTCGTGGCAACGCCCATGGAACGCCCAACGCCCATAGAACGTTGGGCTCCTTACGTCACATAACGTAAGGAAGCCCCAGCCGAGTAGAAAGTTTCAAGGGCTTCTCGATAGCGAGCGGGCGCGTCGCAGCATCTTGCAGCGGCCCCGGAATCTACGGAGCGCATGGATTTCAATTCCGAAACTTGATGGGTATGGAGTTCTCATACACTTTTGACGCGAAAGGTGCACTGACATTTCCAAAGGCGTGCTTCCGATTTTTAATTCTGGAACTTTATGGGTTTAATATTCTTATAAACTTGGGCCAACATGCGCGCACTCGAACCCGCATGTACAAGCCGTTCCAGAAATGGAAGTACGCGCTCGCAATCTTCCACATACACAAATAATAAATATCACCGTGACTGTCAGCTGGCATCTCATAATTTTCTCCAAACATTTTCAGGAAACGCGCCCAATGTGATGGATCAGCTGGACCAGGGCAGGCAAAATAAAATAAGATAAAACAGAAGAAAGTTAACGGCCTGTTAAATTTGAGACAGTTCTTTTTTGCGGGCGGTAAGGTCTGGCTCTTCGTGGCGATAGGGACACTGGTCCTATGGACTTAAGCAAAGCCCCCGCATAAAATACTGCTATTTCCAGAGCGCTTCTTCGCATGCGAGCTGATTGTGGAGATACATATCTGAGGAATCATTTGGAAAGTTTCCCCAGTAATGCCTCGTATTTAAACCAGGTGTACTAAAACAAATTATAGAAATTTGTGGTGAAATTCTCAAAGAAAGCCTAGATGCAAAAGTGAACGCTACAGGCAGCTTCTCCATACTTGCTGACGAAACGACGGATATTGCTGGAATCGAACAGCTTACTGTTTGTGCAATGTACCTAAACAAGGATGTCAACGATATGGAAGAAGTGCTTTTACGTTTTAGCACAGGAATAGATGCCCTCTCCCAATGAAAGTGCAAGTTATATGAACATGTGTACAAACTGCTGCAGATTCTAGTCACCCTTTCAGTGCCACTGCCAGCGCAGAGAGATTTTCAAACATGAGATTACTAGAAAACTACTTGCGCTCTTCAATGTCCGAGGAACGCATGGTTATGCTGGCGCTTCTATACGCCCACAGAGACGACGCCATCGACGTGTCCGAAGTTATTGAACGCTTCGCTAAACTTCCCCGCCGAGTGAAGTTCATCGTTTAGATAGCGCAGCAGCAAAAATCAATGCATGTAAAAACATCTGTTCCTTCACGTTCGTAATGAGGCTCGTAATTATGAAAACGTATGACTGTTCATTAGCTTTTCAAACTACAAAAATTTTCACCGTTTATTCTAAGATTTAGCATCATAATCAAAATTATCATGCGAATACAAAAATTACGAGGGCATCACTAACCAATGTTGGCCGACCTTGCTCATTGAAAGCCTGGCCCACGCGGCGTTTCCCAAAAACGCACTCGGATGTTGGGTAAATCAACTTGCCGCATCATCTGTGGCTTTCGTTTGTCCTTTTCTTTCCTTTTAGCTACATGCTTTTACTTCTTTTTTGAAATGAAGCAATACCCTTCTTTAATGTTGGGTGTAGAATAATTGTCACCGCTGTTTAGGCAGATAAACTACGCATTTTCGTATTGATTTCTGCATTCTTTTTCTATCATTCTAGCCACATCATGCTGTCGCGACCGCAGCATGGCCCAATGCACATCCCGATTTCTGCGATCATAGTTTTGTTCTTGCCTGGATCGTCTGTCTTCATACTCGTATGCGTGAAGTTTACTATTTGTGACTGCGCAACATGTTTATTTGTCTTGTTTGACAGTGGCGTTTCCTTAGATACGTAGATTTATTGGAGAATTATACGTATATTTAATTATCTTGTTGCGAGGTTTTGTGTATACAAGCAGTGAACTTGGTTTCCAGTGACACTTTCTTGCCGTTTATCTTCGCATTTGTATATTCCATTCTATCTTCGCATTTCTAATGTATATTTCGCGGAACTTCTGCTTTTTATATGTACTCACTGTGGCGACTATAATTTCGGTGTAATTACTCACAATATACGGCCGGTAACAGCTGCTCCTGCGCAATCCATTGCAACGATGGACAGCGTCATTGAGATTTTTCCCTGGCCGTTGCTTTTGTAAAACGAGGTTGTTGAATGACAAAGATTCATCACAATTTTGTCCTCAACTTGTTCATTTTATGGCTGTTACGTTTTTCATATCAGCTGGATGCACTGCTTTGCTGGTTTTGAACTAATATAGTTCTAAAGTTCGTGTGATATTTTCTTTACTTATTAAATAGACAAGAAAACGCGGAAGCATTGATATCAGTTATTTCTGCACAATTTTTGGGACTAATATTTGTTTATGTAAAAATACATATTTTACTTGTCTTGACAGTGCGTAGCGTTCAATAATTCGTGTGCAGCATCTAATATCCATGGCATTGGCAATGGCAATGCAGTTGTTATTCATGTATTTCATCCCTCGACAACTTCTATAAGGAGGAGGCCGCGCTGCAACTTGACCCCCCCCCCTCCCCCCCCGCACTAAATTTCTGGCTACGCCACTGCTGAGGTTGGTGGCGCCGATGCTCGGTTCAAGCGCGAGCTTCGCCAGCCCTCAGCTCCGGGTCCACTTTCCGGCGTTGCCGTACTGCTGCAGCTTCGCGAGCCCTCCGCTCCGGGTCCGCTTGCCGGCGTTGCCGTTTTACTGCAGCTTCCCGCGCCCTAGACGCCGGGTCCGCTTGTTGTCTGCGTGGAACAGCTTTGCGAGCCCTCGACTCCGCTTGCAGTTGAGCCACCACTCTCGCCTTTTCATCCATAGCGGGCGCGCCGTTATCAGAAGCGACCGTTATCATCCATGGCTGAAGTTAGAAGGAGAGCGCGCGTCGGGAACGAAAGCCCTTGTGCACCGACCGTTATCATCCATGGCGGAAGAGAGAAAGAGAGCGCGCGTCGGGAACGAACGCCACTGTGCAACGCAGTGCCCCTAGCGGACACCATGCAAACCACAACTATGGACGACGAGGGAGGGACAAGGCTCGGCCCTAAGGTGCTTCGCCCCTAAAAATTGGAGGACGCTTAAGCTTCGCTTTTAAGAGTGGAGCGCGATAGCATTCAAGGATCCCTGACTGCTTCTCACAGTTCCTGACGACTGCAGCTTTTGCAATCATAATGGCTGCTGGCAAACACTAGCAGCGAATGCTATGCACATAGGCGAGCATTCTGGTAGAAACGCAGCCTCTTGCGTGAGCCGATCCCGAAGATTGTGCACAACCGCGCCAAAGAAATTACATCAGTTTTTCAGGTTTCCGTGTTTGTTTCGCACTTTTAATATTTCAGTCTGAGAAGATTTAACATAAAAGGCATATGTGTTGTGGGCGGTTTGTTTCGTGACATTTGTTTGTGGAGTGTCATACTCAAAATTCCGAGGGATAGCTTTGTCAAGAATGTGAGACAAGCTATGAGCAACATTAGTGATAGAATGGTCTGGCAATATGACCCGCATATACCGCACGTCAAGATATGTAGGCGTGGATTATGCATATACCTAAATATATTCGGAGGGCCTGCATGGTTGTGGATGATTTTTTCCGCCACCCGCCGACATTGCACGCCAGGTTGCCAACGCCGAATTTTCTGCGACACGGGAACGCTATCGCGTGAAAAAAAAAACGCGTTAGAGAGCTCGTTTATACGCCGTCAAACATGTCTGTGTCTGACTGGCAGAGCGTTTCTGAGGCGTTTCGGGATGCATTGATTTTTGTTTTTCAGAAGCCATCAAGGCGAAATGGCACATTCTGACTAGAGACGTGCTGCAGGTTTGCAATGAACGCGGGCCTCAGCAACCATGGTAGACCTTGCAAGGAAAGGGGAACTTCATTCAGCATTAAAACGAGTCAACTCACCATAAATAACGTGCCTCACCTTGCACAAAGGTGCCACCGCGCCGCAGCACGGCGATAGACACGTCCCGTAACTTCAATTTCTATTGTCTGCTAGGGTGATGCCTGCGCTGACTTTACGTCAACATGTATATTGTCACTATGCGATGCGCCTAACGCATCAAGCATCTCAACCTGCTCGCGTGAATGACGCGAATTCGTATAGGTGTTTTATTGAAATACTTAACTGCAAGATCAAAGCAGTCATGGAAAGCCTTATCGCTTTAACATTCGAGATGAATTGTTGATCACAGCATTCAATATTTGCGCATTGTTTTTTTGCCAGAGATTGAAACCTCAAAGATCTAAATTCAATTTGCATTTCTCTTTAGCTTCATTCCACTCTTGCAAAAATTACTGAACCTAAGTCCACAGCGGCTGCGGAGAAACTGACCACGGCGACTGTCAGCCCTGCAACGAGGCAGGGAGTGCTAAGAATATCGGGATCTGGACAGGCTGCCACTGGAAACTGAACATGACTACTAATCAACACGCTAAGTCGAGGGAAGCTAGCTTGGCCGAACTGCTTGAGAGGTTATCAGGCATTGCCTAAGATATCAGTGGCCTTAGTGAGGTTCGAAGAACTGGCGAGGCTTATAAAGTGCTGACTAATGGTCACGCCCTGCGTTACAGAGGTGTTCAAGATAGGGTAGTGTTTAGGACGGGGTAGAATTCCTAATTCAAAAGGACCTAGCGAGCAACATTAATGAATTCTACAGCACTAGTGAAAGGATAGCCGTCGTCGTCTGATAAAGCTAAATTGCAGGTCGAGATTAAAGGTAGTAGAGGCCTATGCTCCAGCGTATAGTAGGATTATGAAGCAATAGAATAGTTTTTTGAGGGAGCTGAATTACCATTCAAAAGGTGCACACTCAATACGTTATAGTCAATGGCGACTTCAATGCCAACGTCAGAGTATATTCGGTGGAGAACAGGTGTTTCGCTACTACGACATTAACTGTAGGAGTAGTAGAAGAGAGATGTTGGCAAAGTTTACGTAATATCGTTGACTCCGAGTAATGAATACTTTTCTGGAAGCGCAATAACAGGAAGTGGTCATAGAAAATCCCTAATTGTGAACAAATAAAATGAAATAGATTTCATACTTTGTGTGATGCTCAGCAGAGTGCAGGATGCAAAGGTGCTATGTAGGGTTCTTCTTCTATCTGGGGTTTTACGCGCCAAAACCAGTTCTTATTATTAGGCACGCCGTTGTGGAGGGCTCCGGATTAGTTTTGACCACCTGGGGTTCTGTAACGTGCACTACAATGCAAGCACACAGGCGTTTTTGCATTTCTCCTCCATCGAAGTGCAGCCGCCGTGGCCGGGATTCGATCCCGCGAGGTAGGGTAAAGGGCAGTGATCGTAAGTTATTGAGGTCTATGACTGCTCTTAGTTGGAAGAGAGAGAAAGAGCAATATTATTCAAGAAGAAACAGACCAACCTAGATCAAATAAGGGTAAAAACAGACGAATTCCGGCTGGAGCTCACAAAAGAATATGTAGCTTTATAACAAAAACATGAAGAAACTAGAGAGACAACGGCAAACGTAACCTAGACTGATTTTAGAAGCAGTTATTAAAGTGTGAGGTAGGACCCTGAGGCAGCAAGTAGGTCAAATCTCCCCAGTAACAAAAAACATAAGGAAACAACAAATCACGAAATAGTCTAACTAGATAGATCAAATAGAATTTGTTGAACTTTCAAAGGTGATAAATAAGAAAGCAAGTAAATAATATGTAAGATTAAAACGTTGGATATATTGAGTAAACCGTAAAGATGAGGCAAAGCATGAAATCAGGGAGAAGAAAACTTCCCATAAGGAAGAGGAAGGTGTATGGAGTGAAAGATACGCAGGTGTATTGTCATCAATCATTTTGATTATATTGTAAAGCATTAAAATAATTTTTTACTGACCACTGCCGTACCAAGAGCAGCCACGCAACTTCGATTGAAAGTAGCGCCTACGTAGAGGCTCCTTCTGTAACCAGCGGTAAGGTTAAAAGAGCTTTGCAAGAAAGTCTCAGAAAAAATCGGCAAGAGATGGAATAATGCCCAAGTCAAGAAAACATGGAGGGAATATTTTACTTGAAACGCTTGCTCCCTGTATACGTAATGCCTCACGACTTTATTTATGTCAGAGAGTTGGAATAATGCCAACACAAACCGAATAAAACAAGAGAGACGTTAAAAAATTTAAGAATTCTGGGCCAATTAACTCCCTTGCACTACTACATAAAATGTTCGCCAAGGTAACTTCTTATAGCATCAGGGCAGAAATTGACTTCAATTCACCAATGAAAACAGTCTCGCCACAAAAATGGGTATTCTACAATAGATCGAATTCACATCATGAATCCGGTAATTGACAAATCTGTGGAGTAAAACCAACCTCTCGATATGGCTTTTCATAGATCACTAACTGACATTTGATGCAGCAGAGATACCAGCAGCCATGGAGGCATTGCGTAATCACGGAGTACAGGAAGCTTACGTGAATATATCAGCAAATATATAAAAATACCCGGAAGGGGGGCTAACTTAATTTTGCATAGGAAAAGCTGAAAAATACAGATGAGTGATCGGGGGAGGCAAGGAGACACAATCTCTCTAATGCTATTCACTGCATGCGTATAAGAACTACTTCAAGCTGTTAGACTGGGAAGGCTTAGGAGTGAGAATCAACGGCGAATACCCCACCCTTCGATTTACAGATGATAGGGTCCTGTTCAGCCACACTGGGGATGAATTGCAAGAAATAATTGTGGACCTTAACCAAGAAAGTGCAAGAGGAGATGTATATCCAGAAGACGAATGTAACTGTTGAATAGCCTGGTGAGAGAAAAAAAAATATTTCTGTAGTCAGCTTCTAGAGTCTGTGCAGGAATACGTTTACTAGGAGAATTACTCACAAGTTCTGATCATAAGACGAATATTTAAACGAAAGTGGTTGGAGTGAATGCGGCAGGCGTTACCAAATTCTGCTGCGAGCTTACCACTGTCAAACAAAAAAAATGCAAAAAGTATTGAATTCTACCTGTGCTAACATATAGGGCAGAAACGTAGAGATTATCAAAGAAGCTCAAGGACAAGTTAAAGACGGAACGAAAGATATTAGGCGTAACGTTAAGAGACCGGAAAACAGCGGTGTGGATCAGAGAGCAAGCAGGGTTGGCCGCTACACTAGTGGAAATTAGGAAAAATAAATTGAGCTGGGCAGGTAACCGTTGGGTCATTATTGTTACAGAATGAGTGTCAAGAGATGGGAAGCGCAGAAAATTATGTGAGGTGATGAAATTAGGAAATTTCCAGGCGCAAGTTGGATTCAGCTGGCCCAAGACAGGGGTAAGTGAATATCGCTGGCAGATGCTTTTGTCCTGCCATTGGACATAGAAATTATTATTAATAATGTAATTATTATTACTACCATTACGCAAGATAGCAGCACTCAGACGGTCAGGAAACTCCTGGAAGGTTCACAGAGAAAGCTTCTCATTAAAAGTTCACCGCCACTAAAAACAAACATTTTGTGGCTAGCATATCGAACGCTTAAACCACTTCTGTCGATTAAGGGGCTGCAGAATGCTTCTTTAAGGAACCGCAGATGCTAAAAACTTCATATCCATGTATTATCGATGATTATTACCATGGTGGCTGATCGGTTTGCCCACTAACATAGAGCGGTAACATTAGCGGGCAAAAGAGCAGCGGGAGTGCGATAAAACGGAAACCAGCAGGCTTTCAGCACTTTTGCCCCGTATGTAAGTACATATTTAGTCTTTCAACTTTAGTGTGCCGTATGTTGCCTGAAAAATTTTGCGTATTATGTTTGAAGGATTAGGCGTCTTTTTTCGCTTTATCTCAGAACGAACAAAAAAGAATAAGAAAGAATATTCGTACATCGTAACAACATTAAAAAGTTATTTTTGTTCCCGCTAAGTCAAACGAAAAGTCACGTGACTGCAAGTTTATTGTGGCCGCAGGCTCCCCTGCTGTTATGGCGCACGTCAAGCTGCATGCAGAAAATTTAGCATGGAATCTTGTGCCGAGAGCTTCCACCTTCAGTTATGCGGGTAACCGAACGACTGTACTTAGTACCCGAGGTTCTTTCCGCAGTACATTTTCGACGACATGCTACGAGAGCGCACCCTTTCGCGTTCATTTCAAGAAGAAAGTGTAAAGCGTACCGGATCAAGTCCTCCCCTCCGTTTCATTGTACGCCCGCTCCTTCCCGTCTGCAACGTATCTGTCTATCGTGTTTGCGCATTGCAAACGAAGAGACAGCACGTTAACGGCACAGCGTTCTTTCTGTCTTCATCATCTAGGCTCCGATATTTGCACGCATGCAATCACTGTGCTAAAAATCTCTGCAGTTCTCTTTCCACGTTTATGAGGCATTTCTTCATACCAGTGCGTTCTTCCAGTACATGTTCTGGCGAGTATTTATTTCGCACCCCCCTGAAGCACCTTCTAAGCCTCGTATAAGTGCTCACGTCGGCGACGCGCCTTCTATTTGCCTCTCACCCTTGCGACTGCAGTATATATATAGACATTTGTTGTCTTTGTTGTGCCTTTATATATATATATATATATATATATATATATCATGGTATGAGTCAATTATACTAAAGTAAATTACGAAAGGTACGAGCAAATTTGTACTATAAGCTGAATACGGCGAACATCTAAGGAAGCCTACGCATCCTTACCGAGCGCGTTTTTGCCGAGAGGAGCAAAAGATATATTACAAAAAGGGTCGCAGAGAGTGGGACAAGTCGACTTTGCGGCAGGCGGCCGTCTTTGATGTGAAGAAATCAATGCAGGTCATTGCGCACTAAAACGTTCGAGAAAATTAGCACTTAGTGACCCAGATGTGAAGGGCTTCCCTAGAACAAGCCCGCTGTATACTGTCGTTGTTAACGCTACATTATATAAACTTTATTGTCCCTTTCAAATGGCGAAATATTATAACGTACAGAGAATGAAGAGGGAGATACAGAGAAAGACGTTTTTTAAATTTAAGAAAAAAAGTATATGTACATACAATAAAAGGCAACCGTAGTGGTTCTTCCGGCGAGGGGCCTAGATTAGGTGAATTGTTTTGCTCCTTATTGGGTAAAGCAGAAGCTCTCTAATGATGTGATAAGTGATGGGTGATGAAGTGATAACGGAAAAGCGGGCAGGTGAATAATACTGTGCCTTGTTGGCTACCCTGCAATGGAGAAGGGTGAAATGAGCTGAAAGTTTAGAAAGAGAGAAATTCACAGTTTGCACGCAGACACACGCAATGAAGCGCTAACCATTAATTTCATAAAGAATAGTCATATAGGCCGGGACATCTAAAGAAACACGCAGTAGAGCTTTTGTGTCGTTGCACATTACCGAAGCACTAGATTATGATCACGGGATAATCTGTTCTGCAAAATGACTGTCGCCTCATTTTCCCAAAGCAATTCGAAAGCCAAGCTTCTGCTCTTGTTTTGATGGCCAGTAACAGAGGAGGTGATTTGAAGTGCTCTTTACGCCACGTGTGTCACGATTCTTAGTGTCTCGTATTCCAATAAGGAAAGAAGCAGACGTTTGCAAAAGAAACGTCTACTCACAAATGACACAGATGAATTATTTGTTTCGAGTAAAATAGAAGAAAAGAAGTATTTTAATTTGCATTTGGGTCTATGCATGTGCGCGCCGTTTAGTAAACTCCGGTGTATTTCACTTGCTTAATCCGATAATCACAGTAGTAATGCGGAGGATGTGGGTCCGGCTCCCAACGATTGCAAGTTTTTTTTTTATACTTTCATATTTGCTTATCATTTTTACATTTCAGGTAAAGCAACAAATAATTCCCTGTGTGCTTTCCTTGCCTTAAATATCTGTTGGCTTCACTTCGTTGTCAGTGACAATAATCTAGCCCCTTGGTCCACTTTCTCCTCGTTCAATTCCTTAGTGTGATGGTACAGGCAGTGTTCCTGCGGTACCATGCTGTGCCGGTTCTCGATATAGAAATCAAGGTGGCTTCATATTATCCATGGTATTAACAAAAAGCTTTGCCAGGACTTTTTTTGCAATTGACATCGCAGTGCTTGAGTGGCCAGTGCAATAATTTTTGTGGCCTCTGTTATCGCTTGATTAAAAAACTTCGCCGTTTCACCTGAAAGGTGAACCATCGATTGCGATAGCAAATTATAGTGAACAGCTATACAAAGTAAAGGTAGTAGTTTTATCGGCCGTATAAACTTGTTGACTGCGGAAATGCTTTGTCAAAACGCTGGAGTGACTCAGCTTAGCAGTACCAGTGAGCGAATTGAGCTTCGTTCCGGTGCTCGCATCAGCACGATGTTAGCCCTGAAAACGCGGGAAAGTAGAACACCTCAATCTATAAAAGTAGCGCCATTCTTAGATCTTGCCGCCACCGCACTCACCCCTGCGTTTCCTCCTTACCGCCTCCTGTCGCCCCCGCCTCCTCCGCTCCCCCATTGGCCAATCCGTGTCAAGTGGAAGCACGCATTACGCTTTTGTATATTTTTGTACCGTTAGCTACACTGGACTAGCCAAGCCTGTTTCGCGCGGCACATCAAGAGCCGTGCTGCGCATGCGCAAGGATCACTGATGTCACACGGCTTGCGCACCGGAGCCACCGGAGCCGGCACCTCTCGCGCACTCCGCCGCCGCCGCGCGCGACTCACCGCCGCCGGTCTGCGCATTCCAGAGGAGTGACGTCGTAGCCGTGGTAGACGCACTGGCGCCGGCGCGCGCTCGCTGTGCAGTCGCCGTCTGACACTGCGCTGGAGCCGCTGCGCTTCTGACTGGCGTTTGTGTGTGTCATTGGAGCAGCAGTAAGCATGACAGTCAAGCTAATCCTTGACAATCTAGACAACCAGGAAAGCTAAGAATAATCAGCTGAACCTTTGCTAACGCTTCATATATCCTGGCATAGCCGAGCTAAGCCACTGCAACATTTTTTTCTTTCCAGCGCTATCCAACCGCCATTCTCGGACCTGTGCGACGAAAGTGTTGTACGCACAAACGGATCCAACGTGTTAGTGACTAGAACTTCGTTGTGATGGCCTGCTGCTGCGCCTTCAGTTGCCGCAATCGACAAGGCGAGAGGAAAAGGCTTTTTTTTACCATCTGGCGAGCGCAAACGATTGCTGCACACTTGGTAATGAGCCGTCGCACATAGTCCCGTTGCTGCTTTCAATACGGCATCATTAAGGCCAGTTATTGACTGGCGAAGCAAAATCGCGCCTCAAAAACTGCGCCGCAGGGCGCGATCAAAGTTTTACGCGGATTTCCTCTATTAGAGCGTTAGCTGTCGTCTGCTACTTCAGGTCCGACTTAGGCGGCGTCACTGCCTCGATCGGGCCTCGTCTTGCTGGCCGCACCGAGCGCGACAATGGAACGGGAGTGGAGGGAAGTGGTTGGCGCTACTTTTCACATTGAGGGGTGTTAAGGCAGAGCTGACTCTGCCGCCGCCGCGGATTGCTTTCAAGATACAGCCGCAAGGGAGGGCGCTCGCAGCGCAAAACGACCGTACCCTCCCCCCCCCCCTCCCCCCGAAGCATTCCGTTACGGTGGGAGCGCGCGGCCTCAGTAAAGCGTGACCCCTCCACAACCTTACCCTCACTCCTGGGCTGTGTGCGCGACTGAAAGACTGCGCTTCCGTCCCGCTTCCCGCCCTTCTGCGCGCGAACCGCGATTACCGGCTCACCGTCGCATGTTTTCACTCGTACATACAGCGTACGGCGCACGGCGACGATTTTATCGCCCGAGGACTTAATACTGAACCTCGCGGCGACAGCGAGGACGGCGGCGGAATTTCGCCTAGAGTGCCCATATAATTGCTATCGCAATAAAAGTAATTTCAGCTCTGACAGCTTTTGTACATGTGGGTCGCGATGCAGAGCGGAAGGGAGAGATTGCTGAACGGCCTTGAATTGCAGATTACAGCCCAGAGATTTTGTGACTGTTGAATAAGATAACAGACTACGCTGCGTAGGACGACACGCTGTTGACGTTACTGTTGTTGTGACGTGGCTGATCTAGAGCTAGTTGCAGGGTGATGTCAGCGTAATGCCCACCATGCTATAGTGGAACTTTATCAGAGTCGAAGAGTCATCTATATAAATTAAAATTTGGTTTGAGTACGTACCATGAACAAGATGGAAAACGGGCTATTTTAGGACAAATGTCGGACATTCAGGTTTGTTTGCAACTCCTCTAGTCGAGAGGCACACGTTGCCGGACACCACAAAGCAGGCGGTAATCTTGCTGCAGGTGTGGAACCAGGTGGGAACGACTTGTGGTCAATATCTATAAAATGAGCGGGAGTTGCATCTGGTCTGCATCTGAAATATAAACGAGGCGTTGACACTGGAGCCGAGAAAGGTGCCGAAGGTCGGTTTAAGTATGCGAATGACACGTATATACTGATCGGGTACTCACTGGTGGTAGTAATTGTAGCGACCTTTAAAAAATTATGGGGTTTTACGTGCCAAAACCAGTGCTGATTATGAGGCACGCCGTAGTGGGGGACTCCGGAAATTTAGACCACCTGGGGTTCTTTAACGTGCACCTAAATCTAAGTACACGGGTGTTTTCGCATTTGAAGTGCATTGCGGATAAGTAAGGCAGGTTCTAGAAGCATAGAACAGTTGGAGCAGAGAACACTTTGTTGGTCTGCATAAGTCTCCAATTATAACTCCGAAAATATGACTGACCGAATGAGTCTCATCCTGAGATACACAAAATGGGGGTCCCAAGAGAGGTTGTGGCCACAATAATGCCTAAAAATGCATTGCCTTATTTATGGGGAGTGGGTGAGCCATTTGTGGGCACCAGGTATGAAGTTATCGTTTTGCGTGTGAACGAAACAAACCAACACTTTTCTGTGTAGATAATGAGGGCTTGCGTCTGAAATGTACGCTGATAAAGTTTGCACACTGAAGATCGTTTTCTTGTGTTTTTAACTGACCTCCTTGCACCTATGAAAAAGGGTGTTTGAGGAAAGTACTGAACACATATTATTGAATGATTTTTTGGGGGGGAATTGCAGGCTTTCCCCATAGGCTGTTCTGCCAAAATGCATACTACGTTTTCTTTTTACAGCAATATCTGTTCTTCTATCATTGGCCTAGTAGTTCGGATGTCCGCCGAAGTAACCCCTAAGTGCTCACGGACACATTTAGAGAAAAAAAAGAAAGAAAATAATGGCTACGCACCATGCCACCGGGATTACAAATGCTGATCGACAGATTGCGCGTCAGAAGAGTTACCTCTCGGCCAGTCGGCCGAATGTACCACAATGAATAATAACGCGGCGAAGCAGTGTGCTGGCGCCTCTAGCTGCTATAGTAAGCTGACGCCGCGCTCTTCAGTTTACATAAAACAGCCTCAAGGTGAGAACAAAGGCGCAGCTAGCTTTAAACTATGAAAGACTGGAAGATTGAAATTCGAGGATAGAGGGGTAAAAAATTATTGTGCCTCCACACTTTACGACCAGGGCTAGTGATCTCCGCAATTAATGCTGGGTTCTAGTGGTAGTGGCAGTGCGCATTTACTTGCGAATGTTTATTCCAGCTGATGCTGCATGAAACAGTGAAAGTCTAACTACGCCTAACAATGTGCAATCGCCGATGCTACATTAAAAACTACTTGTGCTATAACGTAAATCTATTCGAAACTTTTCTATTTCTATGCAATTTCTGCAATCAGCCTTTCAAGATTGGTCAAACATCTTTCTCACTTCGTTTTCTATCACGCGACGTAAGGAAAACCGCAAGAACTCCTAAGCTGATATGATGTATAGACACTGTTTATGCATGATCACACCGAACGAAAGACAAATGCCTCTTCACGATTCGAAGCCTTTTTCGCCATCAGTCGAGTGCTATTGGCCAGGATATGTCTCCCGCAAAGTCACAAAACACCGAAACCTCACCACGTCAAACAGATGTGTACGCATTAAAAATGCGATAATATGCCGAACAAAAGAGAAGTTTTTTTTGGATTAGCCGGAGACTGGCTCGTTCGGAAATTAAGAGACGACTGCCCCCGATCAATGTGGCACTGGCACAGCTGCCAAGGATTATATACTTGCTTGCGGGTAATAAAAATTTTAGCCTGGCGGCATAAATTTGTCAAGCCCTTTCGCTGCGTACACGACATCGCTTAGCCAACTTTTATCCGTTGAAGATTGTGTTTTAGCGCCATGTTCGCCCTACCATTGCACACCGCCGCGATTTTCTACCAGCAACGAAAGCGAAGCAGTGACAAGCGGGCCAATCGCCGACGCTGGTACAACCATCTCCTTTACCTGTGCTACCACGGCCCCACCGAAACCATCTGCACTTCTGAATGCTCCTCGCCTCTGGTCCTGCAATTAGAGAAGAAAAACTTGTCAAGGTAGGCAATGCTGTGCGCTTTGAAAGCTAAAAAGCTGATCTCCTGTAAAGGAGGAGAGCGTTTCATTAGCTTGTTTAAACAACGAGGCATATCACCGCCCAATTCTTACGTCAGTGGTTACGCAAATTTGACGTCAGCAGATTGGAATACAAACAAATTGGAATAGTTTTACGTTATAGGGCCCCAGGAAGAATAT
Source organism: Dermacentor silvarum (assembly GCF_013339745.2). Lineage (NCBI taxonomy): Eukaryota > Metazoa > Arthropoda > Arachnida > Ixodida > Ixodidae > Dermacentor > Dermacentor silvarum. The sequence continues at coordinate 113,403,454 of NC_051155.1, forward strand.
GCACCTAAAGAACTATCATTGGCTGTCCCGTTATGATTCGTTGAAGCTTGGCAGCTGATCTACGTATTTAACAGCACCAAGCGTAAACAATTTAAACAATGTCGTTGGTAAAAATCGAAAAGCAGGATAAGGAATAAAAGAAAGCAGCTGAGTCTCTCCGCTTCAACAACGGGTATGACATCCTCGGTGGTGAAGTAGATAACGTGAAGTAGGATCACATATATAGCCTACATTGATCATGTGACGTGCTTCTTCAACTTCTTCTTTCTGGGGTTTTACGTGCCAAAACCAGTATTGATTATGAGGCCCGCTGTAGTGGAGGGCTCCGGATAATTTTTGGCCATCTGGGGTTTCTTAACGTGCAATGCAATGCAAGCACACGGCGTTTTTGCATTTCGTCTCCATCGAAACGCGGCCGCCCCGGCCGGGATTCGATCCCGCGACCTTGTGCTCAGCAGCGCAATGCCTTAGCTAACTGAGCCACCGCAGCGGGTAAGTGACGTGCTAGAACAATGACTTGGCGAAAACCACTGGGTAATAAACCCGTATGACTTTTTACTTGCTTGGAATGTTCAAGTGCCCGAGCACCCTTAAATACTTTGGGATGCATGTTTCGTACACAGCCCTCTTCTAGAACATTGGAATTAAAGAAAATGTACACTAAGGGTGTTTAGCTAACTTTTTCAATATTTTCAGCAAATTTAACCGTTTAAAAGAAGTCACAGGCCTGCGCGTCACACGCAGCATCGTCACAGCGTAAGCTGGTGGAGCGGCTCAAAAGTAGCTCCAATTTGGACACCACGCACAACAGGGTCTTCGCGGCAGTCTGTTCCCCTTGTTTTGACGAGAACGATCTGAACTTTCCGCCCGGCGTCGACGGCGAGCTGCGGCTTGTAATGCTCTCTGCACAGCAGCCTGCTGAGCCCCATCAAGCCTTACAACTGCAACTTACATGTCGGGCACGCTGTGTTTGCAGGCATCTTAACTAGATGGCACCACGATACTGGCGGATACTGGGGATCGCGTTTTTTTTTTATTGCGCGCCTCGTCTGAATGGCATTTCGTCGTCTGCGCATGCGCACGATGCGTTTGCAGGCGCCTTAACTAGATGGCGACACCATACTGGTGGAGGCTCGCATCGTCTGCGCCTGTTTAAAGGGCATTTTTCCGGCGCCTGATAGCAAGCGCTTGCGTGGCTCAGGAGTAGAGCATCTGGATCCCACGCAGTGGGCGCGGATTTTATCCCGGTGGGAACCGGGTACTTTTTTCGCATTTGCAGCGATAGCGGTTACGTTCGCCGGGGTTACGTTCTGCGGCGGCAGCGGCGGCGGACACCATCGCGAACCGCAACGGCTATTTGAATGAACCCGTAACAGCTTACGCTGTAAAACAGTGTTTCGACATCCAATAACCCCGAGGGTGTTATTTTCCCTAGTCTGTAAGCAGATGTCAGCGTTGCCATCCTCAGCTCTTGCACACACCGGTGGGCGAGTTAATCTTGAATACTAGAGGCCGATGCCGTCCGCACCATTTTGAAGATTGAGTGTTTGTGGTAATGGTTCTGTCTGCTTAAGCGACGTACATTTCTTGGGTTTTTAGACCCTTGTGGGTCTAAGGTTCATCAGGCTGCACCTTGTCTGCCCGCAAAAGGACGCGCATGCAGAAAATGCGGCGGAAGGAATCACTTCGCCATAGCCTGCAAGAAGATGCCCAAAAAATTTTACTCCAAAGAGCAAAAGGTAGCATCTATTGAAACGCAAAACGGCAAAACGCAAAGCGATTTCTGGTTGGAAACATTATCGCATGCCCGTGGGAAAGACGATCCTTGGACGGCTACTGTTCAGATAGAAGGAAACCCAATTTCTTGCAAACTGGACACAGGCGCAACATGCTCAATTATCGCGCGCAGCCAGCTGTAGCAAATAACATACAATCAGCCGCACGTCTGTGACGTTGTTTTAAACACGCTTTTTGGCTTCCAGAAAAAAAGCAATCAAAACAAGTTTCGAAGTCTCGAAGTTGCAACGAGAGAAAGCAAGATTCAGACAGATTTTTGTGTTGTGGACGACAAAGTTGCCATGACGTTGAGCGGCGCAGTGGCCGAAGAGTTAGGCTTACTCCAAAGAGTCTCTTCTGTCGAGCCACTAGAGCTTTACGATGCTGCGTAGACTTACGAAGACGTGTCCGAGGGCCTATGTCAATTGGACGGTATGGTTTACCACCTGAAGCTCGAGCCTGGTTCCCAGGGAGGTGTGAAACCAGCACAGCGGATTCCAGTACCATTGCAAAGCAAGGGCAAAGCCGGCCTGGACCGCATGAAGACATCAGGGGTGATCGTGCAAGTGACAGGGCCGACAGAGTGGGCCAGCAACATGGTCGCCGTCACTAAAGAAGAGAAAGTACAAATTTGCCTTGACCCTTCTGATCTGAACAAAGCACTGCTTCTCGTGCACTATCAAATGCCAACTTTAGAAGACATAGCACCTTCAATCAGTGGCGCGGTGCTTTACAACTTTAGACGCAGCTTCAGGTTTCTGGCAAATAAAGCTAGATGAAAAAATCTCCAAAATCTGCACAATGAGCACTCCCTATGGTCGTTACAGATTTTTACGCATGCCGTTTGGAATCTCGTCGGCACGGCAAATATTTCAGCGTGCCATGCACCGAGTACTAGAAGGGCTCAAAGGCGCAGCGGTTGTCATGGACGATATTCTAGTGTGGCGCAGAACGAGAAGCGAGCATGACGTAAACCTTGCAAACGTCCTGCGATGATGCCAAGAGTACAACTTGAACCGTAAGAGAAAGAAATGACGTTTTTTACAGGAATCTGTCCGGTATCTAGGACATGTTCTGACACGTGACGGGCTGAGTTAGGATCTACAGCGGCTAGAAGACATCTTGCAAGTACAGACGCCAAGCAACCAGAAAGAGAAGCAGACGTACCTGGGCATGGTAAATTTTGTCTCTCGCTTTATTCCGAATATGTAAAACCTAACAGCACCACTTCGAGAACTACTAAAGAAGGATGTAGCGTGGATCTGGGAAGACCGTCAAGACGCAAGCTTGAAGGTTCTACAAGAAGCGCTTGCCACAGCTCCTGCACTAAGCTACTACCAGAAGGCCAAACCAATCAGGCTATCGATAGAGGCCAACCAGAACGGAATTGGCGCCGTAATTATGCAGGATGGGCTTTCGCTAGCGTACTCGTGACGTTCGTTGACAGAAACGCAGCAAAGGTACGTCCAGATTGAAAAAGACTTCTTTTTTTCTGGGGGTTTACGTGCCAAAACCAGTTCTGATTATGAGGCCCGCCGTAGTGGAGGACTCCGGATTAATTTTGACCAGCTGGGGTTTATTAACGTGCACTACAACGCAAGCACATGGTCGTTTCTGCAATTCGCCTCCATCGAAATGCGGCCGCCTTGGCCGGGATTCGATCCCGCAACCTCGTGCTCAGCAGCGCAACGCCTTAGCTGACTGAGCCACCCCGACGGGTAAGATTGAAAAAGAGATACTGATAATCGTTCACGGCTGTGGAATATTTCGTGACTATCTTTTTGGATAACCTGAAGTTTCGGATCATAAGCCACTTGAAATTACGTTGTTACGACGCGAGAAAAAATTGGGTTTATTAAATAGGCTTCAGGGCGAGCCTCAGACGGACAAAAAGGTTCTCTTCCTCGTCTTCTCCGCTCACACTCCTTCCACTTCTACTCATGCGGCTACATTGACTGTAATATTGGCTCCTAGACGAAGCCCGCCGGGCAAGTCAGTTAAGTTCTCGGCGTGAAGGCTTTAGACCAGCGACGTGCACAACCCCAGTCTTGGAGGAGCACCGTCCAGTTTCGGTGAGATGCGCCAGTCGATAATTTACTTCACTGAGCTGGACACCATAGCCAGACTAGATCCCCTGGTGCAAAGGCGACATCGCGATGGTGCCGATCGTACCATGCTTCTTACCGGTCTTTCGAAGCTAGAGTATGCATGCGCGCCAAGCGTCGAGCTTCTTCAGCGAGACACAAAGTCTCGGCGATGGTGAGATCGTCGTGGGTGGAGAAAGAAAATATGGTGCCCAGTGTGTGACACGGCGGACGAGCTTAAAGCAGGAAAAAGCTGTAGCCAGTAGTTTCGTGCTTTTCAGTGTTAAAGGCGTATGTGTCATGAGTAAGAGGCCGGAGGCGAAATAAAAGAAGACAAGGACGATGTGATCGAAGCGTTCCGAACGGCGCGAGCGCGCGAGGCGCGTGATCCGAGCTGCCATCCATAGAGAAAGAAAAAAAGTTTTTTTTTTTCTTTCTCTATGTGCCATCGGGGGAGAAGCAAGGCTGAGCGAGCATTATCGACGTGGCTCCGGGCCAGGAAGGTCGCATCGCCAGCTCCGCTCTGGCGACGGGAGACTTGGGGGTCTGGCCGAGTCCGTGACGTTGGCCGTCCAAGGTGTGGCCGTCGACCTCGGCAAGTTCGAGTGAGGCTCCTGGACCGGCTGCAGCCTCTCACGGCAGGACCGGACACCCCAGAGAGGACCCCTCTTCCACGGCAGACCGGCACGTTCGATGATCCCCGGAACGCCACGTCGGCACTCGGGAAAGGAGCGAGACGGAAGCAGCGGCCGAGCACGTCGCTAGGCCTAACCCGTCGCGCTTCCCTGCCACGTCAGCAACAGCGACCGGGTTACCCAAGCTCCCGAGACGAGCCAGTTGAAGGACCGACTGCAAGGCAGCAACGACTATACGACAGTCGGCGAGGGCGACGACATTAAGAAAGGTCCAACGAGATCCCCGCCGGGAAAATACGTGCAACGAGAACAACGAACTCAGTAAGAGCGTCCCATCCTAGTAGCGTCACAACAGTAGGCCAGAGTTGCCAGACTTTCGTAGAGAAAACGCTCAGAACTGACGGAGGCGAAACTTAGAGCATATTTATTGATGCATTAGGTTGTTTTTGTTAACCTTTATTTGTTCATTGAGTTTTAGTTCAGTGCATTCTAGTTTGAATGAGTTTTTAGTTTGAGGTTTTTTGGTTTCGAGTGTGATTAAATATCTGCTTGCTGTGTCGCCATGCGTCTTCCCTCTCCATCTCTCATAACACCTGCACGCCCCCGAGATCGGTGACAACAAAAAACATCACAGTATGTAATGAAGGGAAATGTCGTCCCAGTTTTTATGGTTTGATGCGATGTACATGGACAACATGTTCACCAGTGGGCGATTGGTATGCTCGGTCAGCCCATTTGTTTGCGGTGTCGAGGGGCGAAAGCTGGAAGCGCACAATCGAAGAAGCAAAGTCGCTGATGATGACTCGAGGAGGGCCGTGACGGAGAATGATCGAATGCAACAGAAAAAATACTTGGCTGGCGGTGGCATATGGCAAAGCAGCCGTCTCGCAGTACTTGGCCCGACGGTTGGCACATACGATGATCCAACGGTTTTCTTTCGATGAGCGGGGAAAGCGACCCATGAGGTCAATTACAACTTGCTCGAAAGGAGAGGGCGGAGGCGTCAGTGGTTGTAGGAGGCCGGCTGGCGTCGTAGTTAGGTGTTTGTGGGCCTGACACTAAGCGCAGCTGGCCACATACATTTCAGTCGACCGACGCATTCGGGGCCAGTAAAACCGTTCTTGGGCATGATGAATTGTACGCGCTGCTCCTAGATGTCCGGAGGTAGGATCATCGTGCATAGCCGGCAGAATAGTGGAGCGTAGCTTCTCCGGAACTAGAAAAAGCAAGCGGGCACCAGTGTCTAAGAAATTCCTCTTGGAGAGGAGGCAATCACGAACACAATATCCTCGGCTTATTGTGAAGTCATGCGCAGCGTTGAAAAGTGTCTCTAAGCTGAAGTCTTCTCGCTGCTCTTTCTCAAAGGTATCTTTATCAGGAAAGGCAGGTGCCAAAGACGCAATCAAATGGTCAAAGTTATCCGCTTCACAAAGTGTCGTGTTCAGTGGTATTCGCGAAAGGCAGTCAGCATCAGCTTATCGACGAGCACTCTTGTATGAAACTGTGAAGCTGTAGGCCTGGAGACGTATATAGAGCCCAGCGCGCGAGTCGACCCGAGGGGTCACGAAGGTTGACAAGCCAGCACAACAAATGATGATCCGTGACGATTGTGAATGGGCGTCCATACAAGTACGAACGGAAACGTTGCACAGCAAAAATGACCGCTAGGCATTCTTGCTCCGTAGCGGTATCATTGCGTTCAGGCTTACTTAACCTACGACTCGCATAAGCAATGACGTGCTCTTTCCGGGCGCATCGCTGAACGAGGACTCCACCGACCCCACGCCATTCGCATCGGTGTGGATCTCTGTCGGTGCGGCTGGGTCGAAATGCCGAAGGATGGGAGCCGTCGTCAGTAAGAACTTCAGTTGACAAAAAGAAGCGTCGGACTCGTGAGTCCACTCAAAAACGGCGTCCCTATGCAGAATACAAGTCAGGGGATAGCAGAAATAAGCAAAATCTGGTATAAATTGGCGGAAATAAGTGCAGAGGCATAGGAAACTACAAAGCTCTTTAACAGACCGAGGAGGCTTAAACGCTTCAACAGCTCTTGTCTTTTGTGGGTCCGGCATGATACCATCCTTGTTTACTAGATGACCAAGCACCAATGTCTGCCGCTCACCAAAGTGACATTTCTTAGAATTGAGTACTGGGCCGGCGTGTTTGATGCAGTCTAAGACGACTTGCAGGCGCCTGTTGTGCTCTTCAAAAGTGCTTCCAAAGTTGACAACGTCGTCTAGGTAACCCATGCAAATATGCCACTTGAGGCCTCGAAGAATGGTGTCCATAAATCTTTGGAAAGTCGCGGGTGCGTTGCAGAGCCCAAACGGCATGACGTTGAACTCAAAAAGGCCGTCCGGGGTTATAAAGACCGTTTTTTTTCTTTGTCCGCCGGATGCATTCGAATTTGCCAGTACCCCCATGGCAAATCTACAGAAGAAAATTAGGATGCCGAATGAAGGCAATCGAATGCGTCATCTCTCCTTGGAAGAGGGTGAACGTCTTTCTTGGTAATGAAATTGAGACGGCGGTAGTCCACACAAAATATTTCTACCGTTATCTTTTTCACAAGTATGACTGGAGCAGCCCACGCACTGGATGATTCCTGAATTACTTCTTTTTGTAGCATTTCGTGAACTTGTTCGTCGATAACCTTGCGCTCTCACGGTGATACTCGATAGGGTTTCTGTCGAACAGGCTGCGCCGACCCCATGTTAATTCGGTGCTTGGTTTGAGACGCAGGAATGGAGGGCGCGTTATCCCCCTGGGCGAAGTCGAAGATGCTTAAGTGATTAGTCAGAGCGCTCACTAATGTACGGCGCTCGTCCGTGTTGATTGACTTGCTGATCATCGGCAGAATCTTTGAGTCTTCTGAGCTAATGTCAATTCGTTTATGCGAATAATCTGTGAGCATGGTGACTGGCGTTGATCTGTGCTCTTTAAAGAAAGCAAGCTTCATGCCAACAGGTACCACTGTGTTTTCGCCTGAAGGGTTAGCAAACCATGACCATCCAAACAGGCTTCAGGGCAAGCCTTAGAGGGGCAAATATGTTCTATTTCTCGTCTTCTCCGCTCACACTCCTTCCAAGGTCGATTCACATAGGTCGCGAAGCTTCGGGCGAAAAGCGGTTTAGAACAAATTGTCACCGACATCATCAAGGGTGGTTATGGGAGCAGCGATTGAAGCGTGACTATATTTGGAGGGAACAAACATTGGGAAAGAAAAAAAATAGTTTTATAATTAAATAGAGACACCGAGATTCATTCAACGAAAATAAAGTTCCTAATGAATTTTATATACGCATGGCGAGAAAAGAAGTGACACTTCTGTTTCACTTGATCATTATCAATAAATACCTTTTTTCAGCACCCACCGCAAGAGCGCCCATTGATAGCGGCGGGCGTTCACGCCGCTATCACTTGCAATGCATTGCAGCTGTTGAAGTGTGCAGAATTTTTTTGTAATTATTGGGTTTTACGTGCCAAAACCAGTTCTGATTATGATGCACGCCGTAGTGGGGGACTACGGAAATTTGGACCACCTGGGGTTCTTTAACGTGCACCTAAATCTAAGTACACGGGTGTCTTCGCATTTCGCCCCCATCGAAATGCGGCCGCCGTGGCCGGGATTCGATCCCGCGACCTCGTGCTCAGCAGCCCAACACCATAGCCACTGAGCAACCACGGCGGGTGAAGTGTGCAGAAAGGCGCGCTCGTAACGCTCACCTGTTGCAATAGGCCCCCCTCACATGTTGTGTTGTTTTGCTTGCCGACGTTTGTCTAAATTTGGTGACGAGGGTAGTTTCAGTGATTTTTAACCTGTTCAGTCAAAAGCAGTAAGTTTCGACCACCAGACAATTGTTTAATTTAGTCGTTTTCGTGCGACAGCGCTGGCCGACGGGCTTGGTGTCCGACGAAAGGACGAGCACTCTACGTTCGTCGGCCTCTAAAGAAAGTACGTTTAGTGCAGGTATGTGATTTCGACACCCGTACGGCAGATCTTTTGCTTCCTAGCTTTCCGTGCTGAAAGCTCGGAACGCCCATCAAGTCGAATGGCGGGGCATTTGGATATAAAGCTCTAATGGCAGGTCTCCGAAACAAATTTCGCGCCTACACTCTTAGCACGGTAACGTTTACTAAAGGGGTATATTCTCACAAATTCGTGCACCTATAAAGAAAAGTTACACAGTAACCTTTATTTAAGTAACCTTTAATAAAGGGCATACTCTCACAAATTTGTAACCTATAAGTTGGACATAAAATTGTAACCTTTACTTAAGTAAAGTTTAATAAAGGGGCATATTCTCACAACTTTGTGCACCTATAAAATAAAAGACTACGTGTCCTATACTAAAGGTTACTATAGTAACCTTTAGTATCGGTACACGTAGCCTTTATGTATGTAACCTTTATTGTATACATACAGTCTTGCAAGACTTCACACGTGCGTCCTTCGGCGCATGTCCATGAATTTAGGACATTGGTTCTTTGGCCAACCACCAAATTTCACCGCAATGCACTAGCGTAACTCACTGAGCAGAACTTCATAAAAATTCTATTTCAAGTGATCGGCCGAATTTTTACAACTTTCGGTTGCCACTCGCTTCTGAAAATATAGGCATTTAAGGCACTTAGTCATAACTTCTCTGCTGTGTTATATTAGCGCTTTGGTCAAGGTTAAAGCACTGCTATAACTCAGCAGGGACATTACGACTGAGTGTTATAAAAGCTTATGTTATCGGAAAAATGTACCCTTTCGACGTAGCTAACGGAAAGTTGTTGAACTTCGGCTGATCTTCCGAAATACAATTTTTCTGAAAACACTGCTCAGTGAGTTACGCTAGTGCCCTGCAGTGAAGTTCAATGGGTGGCCAAAAGAGCAATGTGCAAAATTCATGTGCATGCGCAGAAGGACGCGCGGGTGACAACGTGCAAGACTGGATGCCTATACGAAAGATTACAAAAAAAGGTTCCTAAAAATGGCCGCAGGGGTTATGCCCTAATTTCTTGGACATGACTCATTGTGGAAAACTAAAAAATATTCAGGACTAGAGACAAAATGACATTTTATTGCTGTGAAAACTTCTTAGCGGCGACAGACAGCATTTGCACGATAATCAATACACTTGGAGACAAGATTTTACTAATTAGCTTTTTGCATTTCTTTGGGGACATGTAATTGCATATTGAAGGCAGCCAGTACTGAAAGAATACCGATTTGCCATAATTGTACCTGGCACCAATTTAGAGAAATTGAATCTGTAATGAAGTGCGTTGCTGTTTCAGTTATTCTTTCTGCACAACCTGCAGCAAAATTATGTAAATATCTCAGCTAGAACATCAATGCATTTTATGGCGTGTTTGCTGAAAAATTCTGCAAATATCTCAACTGGAACAGCAATGCATTTTATGGCATGTTCGAAGTATGTGTTTTTGAGACTATTCTATGGCAGAATGCTTCCAGCAACCGGATAAGGAGTGCTGATTGACCAGCTCTGCCGTTAACCACGATTGTTTATTTACATGCTAATCAGTCAAACATTGGTAATATTCGTACTAATGATTATTGCTGAAATTCCGTTGCGATGACTATAAAACTTGTTCCGCAGAAATCAACATTTCGTCTCAAATTCTCTTTTTTTTAATATTCAAGGACAGACTGGTTAACAACGTGTAAACCTTTGCCACCATGCTATTTTACAGCGCAGGTCATTTACACAAGGCAGTTTCCAGGAATTAGTATAATGCACGATGCATCAAGACAGTTGTACCTATTTAAATAAGCTGGCACATACTTGGTAGTTTTGGATTAAATGTGCAAGACACAATATAATTAATGAAATACACAGTATGTTGCTTTTGTATAGGTGAATGCATCGTATACAGGTTCGTCCCACAACATATTTCTTTCCTGCGGGCCATGTTGACATTTTTTTGCAAAAAGTATCATGTCGTCATCCCATGATAGTGAGATTTCTAATAATTATATTTTGCACACGTGGAAAGTATATCTGAAAAGGCGGCACATTTCAATTATAGAGCAGCACCCACATTCTGGTAATGATGTGAGTAGCAGCTGTGAGAAGGAAAGCTGACACAAACCATTTAGTGAAAATGTCATGATTACTTTATTGGCATATACAAAACAAGGTAACTCAAAGCTTTCCCTTCACAAGCAAAATTACATTTTGCCTTGGTCTGTTTTCTTCTTCACGGCCATGAAGCAATAATGAAAAAACCTCTGAGTACCGCGCTCCCTGGCAACACAAATTTCAACGGCATCACGAGGAATGGGGCAAAAAAAGAGAAATGTTGAAGGTTCGTGTACAATATGTTCAAATACAAATACATATAAGTTTTAGACTTCCACGAGGAGGACGATCTCATCCCTGTTGCGAGCACAATCATGTCTCTTTGGTGCTTCTATGTCAGTTGCTAATTCTCCGATCTCCTTGCTGTGTAGTGGAGCCTACAACGACAAAAAAGTAATCTTACAATCTCATAGTTACTTGTTAGCGTCCCCTGCAAACAACAACTATTACCATGTAATGAAAGAGACATAAGTAAACCACAAACAGATGAAAAACTAGCACAGAACAAATAATTAAACACGCCTAAGGTGAATATACTCTTCTGTCTAGGAAATGTCGGTAACAATAAAAATTAAAGAATAAAAAACTGAACAAAAATGAATTCTCAAGTCAGTTCATACTCCCATCCAGTACAAGTACAAAAGACAACAACACAATAATGTGACAGTTTCACAGTCAAAACGCAATGTCAAATGATTACAAACTGAATATCAGCACAAAACACCAGTTCCGTGCATGAGGTCAATGTTGTGCGGCCGCACAAGAGTGCCAAATAAGCTTAAAATTTAAGAATAACCAACACGGTGACTGATAAAAAATATTAAACAACAGTGTTTATGAAACAAACAAGTAGTTTACTTAAATAAAACTGAACAGTGCGAGCATGAGTATGAATTGACGGTAAAATTTACGACAGACACACACCAGCAAATATATAGTTGAACCTAATTACTTACCTAGGTCACAGTTATTGCTGTCTTCGGCATTCATTACAGCAGTCACAACACAAACGATCCTCACCACTCTCAGGTAAGCGAAGAACTTTTACCATTGGCCATCGGCAATGCGTCTCGTCGCAGCGGCAACGCAGCACGCCAAACATGTCCCTGCTCCACGCCCGGCGTCATGGCTTCTTTTCAGCAGCGCGCGCCTTTAGGAGTCTTTATAGTAACTGTACCATCCATCACGAGTGACTCAGACACACAACACGCTTGGTAAGCGCACGCCACCAAATCCGAGAGCGAAAAAACGTGCTTAAAGCGATGAAACAAAGCGCGACACGACCGTTTCAAAATGACACCACCGGCGATACTCTTCCCGGCATGCATCGCGAGAACTGCGCAATGCGAAGGAGATATGACAGCGCTCATGTTTGGCTGAAGCTGAAGCGCGTTTGATTACGCCCCGCATCTAGGGCAACTAAAAGTAATAATCAAACTATAGTTCCGTCAAAGTATCACAGGACCATATATATATCAAGACGCTAGTATTCTAATGTTTCAGGATGTTGCTGTTCGTTTGTATTTGTATGTTTTCTCCCTGCTCATTAGGCTGGCCGCCATTGCGAACTCCCACCTCGAGCGCACGTTCATCTCTCTACGAGACCATACTGGAGCGGCTGTCGGCCGCTGTCATGTGAATGAAACGGCGTCTTTCTCGCGTGTTAGTGATCGGGCAAAATTGGTGCGTGTCATGGCGTTTTCTAATGAACCCAACATTTGCTGTAATTTAGGAACCACTCCCTCTAATACGTCAAAAATACAAAAAGAAAGAAAAGAAAAAGAAAGCGCTGTGGCCTCAGTTGCAGTGTACAAGTAAGTCTGATTACGAAGTATCTTTCTCGCCCTGCGGATTAGTTATTCGACCTGCTCTACGCTTTGATTCTGTCGGTCGTCGAGATTTTACAGTACTCTAGCGTGCGCCCACGTGCCACCTTCAGCGTGCGCCCGCTGTTAGTGGGTGTCGCGTTTCAGGAGAATATAAAACAAACACGAATATAGGGAACATTGATATACAAGGAAATAATAAAAAAAATATTGGGTACAAGTATACACTCAATCACCATAATGCATCCGCTTTTAGTTTTTGTGCAGGTACACAAGTCTATGTTTAATACCACAGCCTAAAGTGCGTGCAGCGGCAGCGGGGAGCTTTCCATCACATTGAACCGTAGTGATAATTCAAGCCACAACATCGTTTGCCACAATATTCTCCGATGTATGTTCAGTTCCTGTTGCTTCCTTTTAGATTATAATGGCACGTATGCAGTAGAGATCAGTGACGAATGAATTGCTGCGGTCTCTCTTGAGCGTACGCTCGTGCAAGATTTAAATTTCTTTTTTACATTGTGAAACCAAAGATCCTCACTGGCGTCATTAAAATATTAATTTAGTCCACCCTGCCTCATTCCCTCGGCCGCACAACATATCGTATAGGTTAGTCCCGGCTAAAAACACCACATCAGGACCGCTATACGACACAATAATAAGTAAACTTCCAATCCATACTGTAGGTCCCCTAAGCCACGAATGCCAACTCGTTTAGAGGTTACAACTTAAAGGTTACAAGACATTTGGCGTTGCAGTAACCTTTAAAATAGACGCTTCGGCACATGTAACCTCTAGCCGCAACGGAAATTCACGAAAACACAAAGCTCAAATTTTTTTAGTCACCCCGTAACCTTTATTTTATAAGTTACTCGCAATTATAGGTTAACATAAACGTTACCGTGCTAAGAGTGTATGAGAGCAAAATGACGTCAATTGGGTTTTCAATGGATATGAAGTCAAATTATTTTTTGTTCCGCCGGAAGTGTTCCCTCCTCACACAGATGGCGCGAAGCTCCATGAACCGCCGCTGAACCGCCATGTTTTGAACATATGGGCTTCTATGGAAGCTTCGCTACCAGGTATATCTACCTTGCTCCTTCCTCTTCTACTCATTCGGCTACATTGACTGTAATATTATTTACGAAGCAGTTATGCCAACACCATCTACGACTTCAGCGCATGCGCCTCAGCTTACAGAGGTACCCGATAGTCGTCAAATACGCACCTGGAAAGCAGGTGTTTGTCGCTGACGGGCTTTATCGCGGTTCCCGAGCAAAGGGCTACTGAAACAACAGTGCCTGAATTAGTGCGTCAATATTATTGCTTGTCTTCGGGTTTCAGACAGTCGGCTGAGTCAAGTTCTCCAAGAGACAGAAGAGGACACAGTGATGGTGCAACTTCGACAGTATGCTAGCATGCAGTGGCCGGACAACAACGCTGATGTCAGTGGCGAACTACGTTGCTACTGGCACTTCCGTGACGAGCTACATATGCAAGATGGTCTCGTGTTCCTGGGCAACCGGGCAGAGAAGTACTCGCCTGCCTTCATACCGCGCATGGAGGAGCAGACAAGATGAAGGCACGTGCCCGCGCTGTGCTCTTTTGGCCTTCTATAAACAGCGATATAGAAGTTGCCCGACGCTGCGAGACCTGCAAAAAACACAAGTCACGAAATCGACGCTTGTCAATGGTGAATCATGAAATTCCAAGCTTGGAAGCCGACATTTGAACAACCACCAGAGTACTTTGTGGTTGTTTACTTTTATTCTTTCTTTTTCGAACTAAGGCCCGTGCACACAACTGCCGACAAGATGATTGCTGCTTGCGCCGGCATGCTCGCCCCGCACGGCTTCCCGCAGCATTTATGCACCGATAATGGGTCGCCAGTCAGCAGCCAGAACTTCGTAATTTGTCGGTAAGATTGCCTTGCACCACATGCGTACCATTCCTTATTACCCTCGATCAAACGGAATGGCAAAACGTGTCATTTAAGAAGCCAAAAAGCTACTGAAGAGGTATCGGTACGGTACAGTGGATTTTTGTGCTGCATTGCTTGAGTGGAGAAATACGCCTTGCGCTTCCTACTTAGGGTCTCCGATGCAGAGACTTATAGGCCGACAGGTGAGGAGGCTGCTACTAGTCACATAAAACCATCTGCGACCACAAACCATAAGCCCTCGAGACGTGCAACGGTGTCTCCACGACATCGGGAGTAAACAACGTTCCTTCTACAACAGAGGCACAAGGCCCCTACCAGGGCTTCCTGATGGCTCCCGCGTCTCAGTGTACAGCGTGCCATCAAAAACTTGATCTCCTGCTACAGTTGTCCAGCCTGCCAACAGCCCGAGAGCCTATATTATCGAGACAGAAGATGGGCTCCAGTTGCAGCGCACTAGCGAAGAACTCAGTCTGGCACCCACTCCGGCGGCAGACTCATTGGCGCCCACGCAAGAACATCGACTCACATTGGAAACCTCAGAGCCACAACTGCATTGATGCAAACGCAACCGCCGACCACCACGAAAATACCCGATGCCAGAACTTGAAGGATTTCAATTTAATAAAAAGGGAGATTTGACGCAATGCACTGTCATGCACATGCGCACTCAGCTGGCTGTAACGCCCCCTTTGATAATATTTATATAAGATCGTGTTTCGTTGAATAAACCCCCTTTTTGACACACTTGACCTCGTGCAAAGCACAATGACTACTGCGGACGGAGAGGTGAACTAAAACAAGCACTCGCCAAGAATGTAAAAATACAAGAAATTGACAAACTTGACGTATCAGGGCCCGTACGGGTCCCTTGTTCACAATGAGAGCAAACGCAATGGCTCTCGCTTAAGTGTGGCTGAGATAGCGCAGGAGCGTGCGTAGATATCGCGCAGATTACCACGTGTCCTGTTTATCGATTGGCGTACTCTCTGAATAAGCAATGATTCTAGCAGTAATCGCGAAGGTAATAGCTTCCCCGCAGCGATAACGTACGCCGAGTGCCCGTCTAAGGAATGGCTTGTCTTCGTATGCTGCTCGGATAATGCGTTTTAACAGTTGCCTTTAGCAAAGTCGTATTCATGCTAGTTTAGGCGCCTTTCGAATTTTCCAGAACGGCCAAAGTACGCTGCGTCACATTCTTTACACGGGTCTTTATGCACGGCACCTGGGTAGTTAGATCTTTCCACGGGGTCCCTTACGCGCAGCAGTTCACCACATAACTTGCCGCAAGGAACATGCGCCATCTAAACGTCGTAATCATTAAACACTTTGGCCACGGGCTCGTTCACGCCGCCGGCATACGGGATGGCAGCGCGCTCGTTTTATTCTGTACCGCTTGGTGGTTGGGCGCTGAGGTCAGGTCTTTATGTACTAAGATCAACTCAGCTTTCCATCCACTTTTTATTTGCTTTCTTGGCGAGAGTTTGTTTTAGTTCACCATGTACGTTCTTCCCTCACAAGACGATTTCCGTCGAATTCTTGATTAACTGCGGGCAAACGTGAAGTGTTATTCTACGTTGACAACCCTAAGCTTTTAAGAAGTACCTCCGGCTCATGAACACCGCTATGATGCATGCCATACGTAGTGTTTCAGCGAACACATTGAAAAATGCTTAACGGTAGCCTGTGGCAGATAGCGCAATTCTAGTTCAAGAGCTGTTCTACTCGATGAGGCGGACATTACTTGCACAAAAAATTGAAATGCATAATTGGCTAATTAGCAGAAATTGAATAATTAGGTTTTAACTAATTATGACGCATATTGCAATTTACTAATTCTATACGCAGAGTTTGGAAGACGGAACCACTTGGACAGAATTTTCAGGCTGATACCAGTTTCTCTAAGCTCATTCTATGAACTTTGCGGAGAAATGCATTAGCGTTCCAGTTACCTTTCTGCATCAATGCATATAACAACGTCTTTTTAAGAAAGAAACCGGAACGCCAATGCATTTCTCCGCAAAGTTCGCGAATTATTATTTCGAACCTGGTATCAGCCTGAGAATTCTTTCCAAGTGGATCCGTCTTGAGAACTCCACTGATCGAATTTATAAATTGCAATATGGGTGATATGGCTCCTCTTACTACCTCTTCTGACATAAGAAGAGGGCTATAAATTTGTTCATAGAGCACGAGTACCCAGCATATGCAAAGTTTAGTGGCTATCAGAAAATAGTATATGTGTAAGAGTTAAAAATAGGAAAACCTGCATCAAGGATTGCCACGTCGAGACGTCTCCAACGAGAAGGAAGACACTGAACGATAAGAAAAAATAAATTATATGATAAACCATGGCTGTCTCCCTTGACTCACCTGCAATATCTTCAGGAATCTTGAAAGAACACTCTAGCCTGTCCTGTAATGAATACAAGTTTTCTTTTTACAAATAATACGTGTGCCCTACAAAACACCTTTATTCGTATAGGCCAGGCGCCATACCAAGGGTATTTTGGCAATGCCTTGCGCATGTTCACGTGGGTGTTTCACACTTCCTTTGAAAATGTGGATGCCTCCGTTGGAACGGTAGCACGGGTGATGATCTGGTTATCGTCGCACATACCACGAGTTCACGAGTGTTGGGACCTTTTTTTGTACTTTGCAATTTACTTTGTTGCACTGCGTTTTCTTACTCACTTGCTTTGTAACCCGGTTCCTTGCCAGTTTACTTGTGCTTTCATTGTAATAAGTAAATCCACCTTACTCAACGCCCTTTCAGCATGTAAGGTATGTTTAAATAAATAAATGAATGTCTTATCAAGCCCAGCAGCGTGAGAGCACAGGGATGGAAATTAAATCTGCGCTAAAATTCGCTAACACACTTTACACCTTCGCAGCCTGTCTGCGTGTGTGTTCCAACATCCGCATGCTGTCCATGCATAGAGGTGTGCCGGTTCTTGCTGTTCCTGTGCAAGTTTGTGCGCATGCGTCAACGCATCGATTGCACATTCTGCTTGAGTGCGTCTTGATTTATGTCCCACTTTTGTGTTATTTATCGTTGACACCTCCCGATTGTACACGTGTTGAGAGAGGGCTGGCAGACGGAATTCGCAGTGTGTCTATGTGCCGCGAAGCAACGTGCGTTTGTGACATTCGTCACCAGGCTTGAATATACGTTCCTTTTTTATTGTACCTTACGCATTGCTACGTACATTTAATTTTTTTTTTTTGCAGATGCGTATATTCTAAGGTAGCACTTTTCTGGACCCTTTGTATGCCTGTTCTGAGGTGAATGTTTAAACTTCTGGAAACCGATGTGTTCCTCATTGCAGTACCATAAGGTCTCATTAACAAGCCAGGCTTTTCATTTTCTTTCAGCAGTTATTAAGACGTATACTTGTATATTATTTCAGGAGAAATATATTGCTCTAATCAATAAGCTTGACACCTCGCGTTAAGGCAAACTCGTTAGAACAAGTAACTCAGCGCGATATAAAAGACAGACACAAGAAAGGGGGAAACAAAGACAAGCGCTACTCACAACTGTTTAATGCAATGGAAGGATTGTACATACATATATATCCTCTTGTCACGCATGCGCAGACCAGACAATAAGAAAGGCACGTGTACATTAAATACGGTTGCGCAAGAAGTCAAATTCGGCATCAAGTAAAGAGTTAGACGGCTCGCTTACACACCGATCTCTGTAAAGAGATAGACGGCTCGCTTACACACCGATCTCTGTTCTGCTTGATAAAGAAGGCCTCCAGTGCAAGACGAGAAGAGGCATTGCCACTCCTGCCCAAAATGGTAGTCTCATAAAATCGAGCGTCACACCCACATGTGGTAACATGGGCCACCAAATGCGCGCCCTTATCCTCCTTTTTGTGTATTTTTGCGCATGTTCCCTTAAGCGGTCGTTCACGCAACGTTCAGTTTGGCCGATATACAACTGCCCACAAGGGTGCAAGGGGTTGCCATAGACAACCCCTCTGGAGCACTTCAGAAAGGCCTTCTCGTGCCTAGTACGGCAGCCTCGCCTGCTCTCACAGCAAACTCAAGAGCACAGCTTCGAAATCTTATTGGGCGCAGAAAAAACAAGAGGTATACCATACCGGTTCGCAGTCTTTGTTTCCCCTTTCTTGTGTCTGTCTTTTATATCGCGCTGAGTTACTTGTTCAGTTATGGAAAACCAACTAGCCCAACAATTAACTATTCTAAAACTCGTTAGAATTGTGCAGAAGAAGAGAAAAAAAACAAGATTGTTATAATAAATTCACCAATTCTCATGTTCCCTTCGATGGTATGACATTCTTGGATTTCATAAATCTGGACCATGAGGCCCTTTCTGGTTTTATTTTCAGTAATATAGGGGTACATAGAGATGGAAGTATACAGAGTGCAGTAAAACATAGAATGCTCTACAGACATCCAGGGTTGCTTCAAAGCCACGCGCTTTAGATAGGGCACTTTAGAGCTGACATCGTAAGTAATGAAATCGCAGTTCGAGGGTCTGCTTCGTGTACTGCAGTGTTGACATCTATGTGTAACTTACAGAAGCTTCATTATACTTGTGTGCACGATGATCATTCTCCAACAGGAACCGAGGAGATTTAAGTGGCGAACCTGACCTTAAACTGACAATGGTGAACATAAATACCCACGACAGAATAAAATGAACTGAGAAGATTGCTTAGTTGATCTGTTTGTTACGCTGTAAAGCGTCATGTATGCGCATGAGGTGTGAAAATAACGCTTTAAATCCTTTTCTGAAGTCAGCTTTCAGGAGACAACAATGTCTTAATAACACATAAGTTGGTTCGGATTTTGTACTGACTCTAGGGAAATTTCTTTTTTCGTGTAAACATCGCGCCCTCAACTTGGCATCAAGTCACCGCGAAACAAAGTGCGAGGATTATGTGAGTAGGGGCGACGTGTTCGTACAGTTTTAAAGCGCAGCTTTCTATGTCTCACTGATTCGTCCGTGAGTGTCAAAAACGCACTGCAGATAAGCCAACTATTTTAGCTGTACGCGTTTTTAACTGTCTGCTTTTCTGTACGCTTGTTGTTATTAAATACCGTCTTCTGATATTATTTATAGAAATGAACTTTGAGATTCAGTATACTATTCCCATATACTCTTCGAACACTGCAGGTGGCTTCGTTTTCGACGTTTCCTTCCAGTATTTCTGACATTTCTCGCAATGCAAGCATGCCTGATTCGGGATTGGCCACGGGTACTTCCTAAATTGCTTACCGTATATAATAAGCACACACTTATCTTTAACACCTTTGTGAGATTTTATTCCATGAATTCCACCATCTGAACATTTTGAACATCTCCCTGCTCGAAAATCATCAGTTTACGTTCTTCAGAACTTGAGTCCATTACCGTTTAGCATATCGTACTAAGAAAGAGAGAGAGATGGATGCTTTAATGAAAATTGTAGATATTTTCCTGGCGTCGTTTTTTAATGAATGAAGACTGTTTTCTTTAGGTGTGACGAGCCCCCGCAAGTAAATGTCCTTAACCTCTTCTTCACTGAGAAGCTTTCTTCAAGACCTGCTTGCTCTTCAAATATTTGCATTAATTTTTTTCTAGGCGAAATGCCTCGTCTTATTTTATGCGCGGGACTCAATTTCCCACATCGCACTTGCAGCTTTTTTTCACCCTCGGCTTCTGGGATCACAAACCTAATGAAAGCGCCGTTTTTTTTCAGGCCTGGCCATTTCTCAGTACGAAGGTTTCTCAACACAAAGGGACCTTAACGCGCCTCGGTCACTTAATGGCTTCCCGTAATGGGAATTGTAAGAATTGGGCAATGTTTCCGAAGCCTAATTTTTTTATTTTCTGTGTCAGATAAGGTGCTTCTACGGAGTTTTTTTTTATTGCACACAAAGGCGAGTGCATCTTATAGGTTCAGGAATGAGTTTATTCCTATCCTATCCTGAATGACGCAATCGCCTTCCAATCGCAATTTCTTTTATTCTCTTTGTTTCTTTTTTGACTATGCACAAGTGTGTTCCACTCACTTTGTCCCCTACACCGCCCCTCCCCCTCACCCCCCCCCCAAAAAACAAACAAATAAAACTGATACAAAAAAGAAAGAAAAATAACAACACTGGTTGAAAATTACCGCAGCAAGCTGGGCAAAAATTGTTCGTTAATTTGGACCTATTAGTTGATTTCTTTGCAGCAAGTTCCCATCGAAAATATTTCCACGAGGACGATCTTCTGAGCAAAGACTCATGGATGTGAATATTTTATTGAGCAACAATTTCAACAGTGTACAAAGATTATTGTGTGGAGGCAGAGAAAAGGAGAGGACAGTATGGAAATCACTTTAACTTTTTTCAAATATATGTTCATGTCTCAGAGTTGAAACAAGACAAAAGTTTGGGACAAAGCAAGAAGGGAAATGAGAGCGCTTATCAAGAACTAATATTGCAGTAGGGTTTCCACTTGGTCTCGTTGGTGTTCCATTATGAACATGTATAGCATTGTCCGTAAAAAACATGGACACGTTCTTCTCGCAGTAAACTGTTGACTAGTTTGCGCCTCGTGTTTGTGTATATAAACCGTGTTCCTTCTTTTTGTCCGTGTTGTTTACGCGTAAGCCTACACTAATATTTATTGCAGGTTGTGTACGAAATATATATGCATTAATAGAGGGGCAACACGATGGGAAGAAAATACATAACAAGGTAGTTACATGTAGTTTCATATCAGATGTCATTAACCAAGCCCCGCACGTACACACACATTAAAAACTTCGACCCCTTTGTGAAATTGGGAACTTCGTAAAGTACCACTTCGTCAGATTGACCATTTGACGAGGTGGTAAGCATGCTGGGCCTTGCTCAATTATTCTGAACCCTTCCTATATTCAACGTGTTTACTGGTTTTCATATTTTCAGTAACTGATTGTCTTGTAAAACTCAGCAGAACATCCGCAATCTTCGATAATTGCAGTGTAGTGCCGGGTTCCTGCATATACTCCTTAAGTCTGACGAATTCGCGCGCTCCCGAAACTTGTGGTTATTGCAGCGATTCATTTGTGGGATGTTGGACCAGCTGTAAGACAGCGGGATGTTGTGGCTGGGAAGTTTTTGGAACGTCAGATTTGGTGAGTTTGTTTTTCAATGTTACACTCGTAATGTACTTTTTAATATATATTTAAAAAACGCAAAGTTCTAGCGTGGTTATTAAAGCGAGGCTTTTTGGCCTCTTCCTTCGACCTTTTGCGGCTGCGTATATCGCTGTTTTGCAGGCCGCATTGGGAGGTGGCTCAAATCTTTTATATACGTGACTGGAGCGTGGCTGAAAATAGTAACTGGCTGTGTATTTAGATATTTGGATAGATAAATAAAGGCAAATGAAGGGAAGCACACGTTGCTACTTACCGTACTAACTGTACAGCGCAGTCTGCTGACACCTGAACCGCGGTTAGTAGTGGTGCAGGCAGCGAGACAGGGGGGGGGGGGGGGGAGGGGGAGGCGAGTTTTGACGGGGAGTTAAAGGACAGGCAAAGGGGATACCATCAAGGAGAACCATTTACAGATGACAAAACAACCTCGTTTAGACCATCGCCACAATGCCCGCTCATCTGCTGTAACTATTCGTGGCCCCCCGCGGAGCCATTGCAGAAGCTGCGCCGCTTCCCTTGTACTAACGTGCCACAGTGCAGAGGTGAGGTAGATAGAATAGTAGAGAAGATGCAGTGAATGGGTAGAGAGGAGACAGTCCCGAATTCAGTCAATAACAGCCTTGCCACTCTTCACTCCCAGCTCGCCTGCATGGGTGGAGGCCGGGAGAAGGAAAAGGCGACGTAAGCACGCAAGGAAATGGTACTGCTAGACATGGCAGCGGTTGCGGACAAACTGGATAAACTTAAATTCAAGGTATACACTACGGTACGTTTCTACTATTTCTGCAGAATAAACACCGTCCAGGTTTGCGAAGTGGACAAGTGACGTAGAGCACGCGGATGCAAAGCAGCAGTAAACCACCGTAGCGTCTAGACGACCCTACGAAGAGGCCACCCATCAAATCTTCACTTCTCTGACCGTCGGGGTAGTTTTGTGGCAATGGCGTTGTTCCAGGTCAGCGGGTTGTACATCCCAGCCATGACAGCCGCATTTCGACTTGTTTGAAATGCAAAAACGCTCGTATACTGAGATTTAGGCGCACGTTAAGAAGCTCAGGTATTTATAAGTAAAACGGGGTCCCCCATTGCAGCGTGCCTCATAATTAGATTGTGGGTTTGGCACGTAAAGCCACATAACCTAATTAAAGTTTACCACTTCAGCAACGAAACGTTTCGCCGTGTGAGGCAATGACACTGCTAGCCTTCTCGCCGGATATGAACAATGGCGCACAACAACGGCTCAAGCAAGCACGTCTCGCTGTTTGTTCTGCGGAAGACATAGACAAGCACGCGTACTCCTAGAAAAAACATCTGAAGCACGCTAGTGACTTTTAACATCAAGTCAAAACTCTAGTATTGCACCAAACTTTCATAAGCTTAAAATAAAGATTCGCCGTAAACAACGCCGCCAGTTATCAACATTCAGCGAAAACAAAACAGAAAGCTTCGCTTACATCTATTCCGACAGCGCATGGGACCCGCATATTTTCTATACCATTGTGTTTCTTACTCTCCGTCTGTAACAATAAAAACAGTGTCATGTTCCTGTGTACTGAATCTGCCTCACTGCTCCTTCTTTAAATCTGAGTTTAAAAACGTAACGGTAGCTATCACAGCATACGCTAATCTTAAGGAGCTCTTCATTCAAACTCGCAAAAAAAACGTCCTTGCTGAATACCGTACGGATACTGCCACAACAGGTAGCGGGACAGCTTATCACATAAACTAACAGCAAGTACAAACTATGTATCAGCTTCCATGTTTGTCATCATATTATCGTACTTGCACGAGAATCGGAAATTACACCTTTCAGTCGCAGACGCTGCCAGTCCCGCGCGCCACTGCTAATGCGGTGGCTAATTAAAAGCTAGCCAGCTTCAAGCATCGCCGCGCCTCCTTGCTTTCTCTTACAGGCAATGCTTAAGAGACACAATTATAGCATCAGCGCTAGGAGAGGTAAAAACGAGGAATGAAGGCAAATTAGGCTACTGAAGCGCGCGCAGAGAAAAAATAAAGCCCATACTGCTTTTTGGTGCCATGACAAAACCTATTATACGCAGGCACTTTGCGCCCTCTCCACAATCCTTCCTCCGTAAACAAGAGAATCTCCCAAACTGTTTCTTTTTCAACTTTAGTTTCATCCTGCTGTCCTTTGTTATTGTTCCAATGCTGCATTTCATAGCTTCCCATATTTTTTGTCTCTCAGAACTATGTAGGCTGAAAAATGCTTACCACTTTTCAGAAAAACCATGTTGTATACTGAACGCATAGGTGTCAAATGCGGAGACGCGCCGCGCGCGTATTCATACTCATATATATATATATATATATATATATATATATATATATATTTATATGCGTGTGTGTGTGTGAGTGTGTTTGAGAGAGAGCGTGTGAGTCACTACACGCGCGCGCGTATTCACTCACCCACATACACACCTATATGCGTGTGTGCGTGTTATGTGTGATGTGTGATGCATCACTTTATTTGACATTCTCTCCAGCAGGGATGCATTGTAGAGGGGAGTGGGCTATACATCATATATCCGTATGAAACAAAATAAAATCTAAACGGGGTATGGCACACCATATTTTAGCGGCAAATCCCAAAAACAACACAAATATCAAGCAAACTGCTGATATTGGGAGTAAGAATCCATAAAATTATCAAGCATTTTCTTGTTTTATATATACCATAAAAAGTTCCGCTAGTACTTCTTAAGGTTTCGGTCATGGCCTGGCCTTCGTCACAGTTTGAATATAAAAGCAATAGGCCGCGATTAAGAGGAAGCTGTAGCTCGCCTGTAACAATATCTAAAACGAAGAAATGCTTTTCTGGGATAACCCTTGGGCCGATGTTTATGAAATCTGTCGAATTTTAGAGAAGAAATTATTTCCAGAGAGTGTTGAAAGCGAAATTTATATTTAGGGCCGGAATTTTTTTTACAGCAATCTTTAAAATAAATTGTAAATTTAATAAATACGGCAGTCCTAAGTTCAAAATTTTATCCCTCCGCATCAAAAACAGATATCGCTGTTCTGTAAGCAGCATTCGTTACTGCATCTAAAGCGGACATATTTGATATATAAAATTACAGCTTACGTTCATTAATTAGCATGTTTGCAAGGAATTTGCCAAAGTCATACTCACATAAGAGCGCTCAAAAGCGGTGCAGGTATAACATATATATATTTTTTACACTTTAGATGTACTGTGAGATGCAATTTAAATAATTGCGATGTCGTTTTTTTATGGTGAGTTACATAGTTGTAAACTTAACAGTTTCGTTTTTTCATAGTTGCGATATTTGAGAATGTGAGAATATTGATGGTCAAAATAAAAATACACCTTCAACACTCGCTCTAATTTAACTTTTTCTTTTAAGTACGACAAACCTGATCCAAATTGGTGCAGTCGTTGCCGAAAAAGACGATTTCTCCTTTCCCATGTATTTATAAAGGATCCCCCGAGCTATAGCTTGCTCGTAAGTACGATCACATTGGAACTCAAAACTAAAAAAGAACGCCATTAAACAAACAAATTCGCGACGAGAACAACCTAGAACAAGTTTTGAAGCGTTCACATCACCAGCACGGCAAACTTATTTCAAACGTCTGGCAGTGAACACGTGGCGTACGTACCGTGTGCTTGCAAGCAACGAAACTGTGATGACCCAGCAAGAAAAGAACGCAACAGATCATGATAAATGGTACACCAAAACAAACTGTGTGGGCGCATGTTATCCCCACAGCGAGATGTCAAAACGACTGTGATTAAATGTGAACAAACCACTGAGGTTGGTTCACAGTGAAAAATAGCAAGTCTTTTGAAAGGGCTTCGTGTTTTTGTACAGTTTGTAAAATTTTCCATCTCCCCCGTGAGATTAGGAAGCAGTGGCCACGCTTGTTCCGGATTGCACTGAACATCACGCGAACAGTGTTGCACCGGCATCTATGCAGCATCGTTACATCGAGGCTGCTGCTGATTTGTTGCGCTTAGCAATCGGCAGCATCTCGGTGATCCCAACCGATTGCGAGAGAAATATAGAGATCGAGCGTGTGTGCGTGTTGCAGACCAAATACACACACACACACACACACCTTTGTGTTCCGGGCCAAACAGCTTGATGGAATGAAGGAGGCTTTCACGATAGTTTCAAAGTGGGTAAAATTAATTTCTGTCAACTCAAGTCTACATTACCTAACCGGCAAGCGAGCCCAGGTCCTCGTGCTGAGCGGAGCAACGCCACTGCAGCCACTCAGCCATCACTGCGGGTCTACAAGAAAGATTGCGACCTTCGTTGGGCTATGTTTCATGGAGCTGTTTTGTGCTTCATATGTGCAGCTCTGAATTGTGCGATATGATCATGGCCGTGCTGACAGCTATAGCTGCTTTTCTTACTGGCGACACTGCATACGTCTTGCCCTGCGAGGTTGTTGTGTAGTTGTCGACTTCGACACCACCTATGTAGAGCTACAGAATACATGACCTGCGTAGAAAGAAATGGAGCTGGGCAGGCCATGCATTCCGTAGGGTAGATAACCGGTGGACTATTAGAGTTAAAGAATGGGTGCCAAGAGAAGGGAAGCGCAGTCGAGGACGACAATAAACTAGGTGGGGTTACGAAATTAGGAAATTTGCAAGTGGAAATTGGAATCAGCTAGCGCAAGATTGAAGATCGCAAGGAGTGGCCTTCATCCTGGGCCGGTATTTTGTAGCGATGCCTTTCCGATCCTAATGCCTTTTCGTGCTATCGCGCTTGGTCAGTGCACAGAGTGACGGTCCGCTCACGTTATCAACGGGATCAGCCGGCCGTGAGCGGTGGATGATAAGACTAGTATAGAATAAAGCATAACGCATCGCTACAAAATACCAGCCCTGCACTGAACATAAAAAGATACTGATGATGATTAAGATGATGATGATGTACAGCTACATGAAAATCACTCATCATCAATCTTATTCAGAATGCCAGTTATGACCTATCGGAACTTTATACACTGCAGCTATCCTTTCGTGAATTGTTTCGCAACAATTCCAAACTTTGCCACGACGGAGAAGCTCGTGATGCGAAATGCGCTTAACTTAGACGCTGGGAGCATTCCTAGGGCAATGGCAGAACTAGGGCAATACGGAAGTGAGCACTGAATTCGGCCGATTGGTGCATTTGATACGCGAAGAAAACAGTGAAAAAAAAAATAGGGAGCAGCCGAGTATATACTCAGTGCTGAGCACATTTCCTGCCTCATAAGTGCATGCTGTTAGCAGATATCACCTGCTTCAACAACGAAAGCCGTGGGAGACACGCATTCGCGGAATGAGGAAGTACTGCGCATCAATGTCACTATCAAAGAGCTCCTTTACCTGCTCGTATGTTACTTTTCTTTTTTTTCAACTTTCTCGACTGTACCGCAAACCCTTCACTTTCCATGGTCTGGAGACTGTTTTCGTCCTCCTATTGCATACACATCTCTTTATGGATCCGAGCAAAGCTGATAGAAAAGCTAAACCATATTACATTTTATGTATATGTCGTTGGACATAGAATGGTATTAAAAATCTCCATTCTTCCAGCTCTTCCATCTCAGCTTTTTTGGTTTGCTTCCCTGCGCGTCGCATACAGCGTATTCCACGACACATGCTGAAGCAATGCAAGCTGGAAATTTGAACAAGCGTTGGAACTGCCTGACGGCAAACATATATATACCTTACATATAATAACTAGACAGCGCCGACGTCGACGTAGGCCTGACATCGTACGCCAGGTTCTGTCATTTTACTCCAAAGTCGATATTCAGTATTTCTGGCTTGTGAAAATAAAGAATGTTGTTGCAAGCGGCACTGCGTGTGTGCAATTTATATGCGACTACTCGTGTTTTTGTGCCACGTCTGCTCTAGAATCGTTCGTTTCAAGATCAACAAGCAACAAGCGCAACGCCACTCATATCCACTAAAGTAAGACCTTCCCCTGCTGTAGTCTAATCTGCATGGAGTCCCGAGCGAGCTTGGAAGCGTTGATTAGTTAAAAAATACTACCGTCGTGCCTCATTTTCAGTCGTTTATTGCAGGTGGTGTGTAAGCAAGTTGGGTACATATAAGTGAAGTGATTGCTCTTGCATTTTATGTCGTTCTTGAAAGGAACGAACCAGCAAATGTGCCTTCAGACGAATTTTATATAAAGTAAACGTTTCGCACTTTGAACCTATTCAGAGATGCCACGGACAGCGAATTGGGTTCTAATAAGTATAACCACCACAACCAAAACCAGGCCATGCGAACTGCACAAACATTTTATAGAAATGCCAACACTATTAGTAGCATTATTTTTGTAGCTTTCCATGATGAATGTTTTTCTGTAATGTGTCATTGTGACACACACACACACACACACACACACACATATATATATATATATATATATATATATATTGAATGCACCCGTCGGTGCTTCTCCATGAAATAGGCTACTGAGCAGTGGTACCTATAGAATCGCTAGAGTGTTTGTTATGTCTAGATCGCGGCTGCGCACACGCGTATACTAAGTGCGAGAACGCTCAGTAGTGAGCGCTCTGCGGCACAAAAGTATGTGCTGCTCATAGTCGTACACACCCGCAGGATAGAGTGGGCGGTGTAACAGCCTCCCTCCCCCCCCCCTCCCCCCGTCGTGTCAATGTGGCGCGGCGGGCAGAATGTGCCATTGTAAACGCAACATTTTCTTTCTTAATAAAGTGGTCAGGTAAGTGATTAATTTCTTTACTACGTTTCCCCTGCTTGGGCCGCGAGGCTTGTATTTTGTGCCTCCTCAGGACGTGCTGTACCGAACGACGCGCGGGATCCGCCATATACCTTCGCTTTGCAGAGAAGGCCTGGCGCTGGGCAATTCCCAACCTAAAAAATGACAGCTTCCGCTACTTGCACCATCTCCAGTTTTTTTGGCACAGCTATATTCGTATTTGAAAACGCTATCAGTTTGATATATTTACCCCTGCGGGCGAGGGGGAGAGGTCAGGATAAAACATTATAATCAGCCGCGCAAAACGATTGCTGTACCCTACGGCATGAAATCGTGGGAAGATCAAATGCTGCAACTATTCAATCTCCGTCCAGCGATAGCCTACATAGCGTTGAACTCTCAGTATCTGACGACCATCAAAAATATGTCAAACCTCTTACATGTATAACTGTTCAATTTCATCCTGTAATCACGGCTTATCCTAGAAAAGTTCATGAAAATGGCATGTGCCGAATGTGCAGAGCCATTTCAATTCGAATAAAACATTGTCTTGCATTTTTTTTCTAAAAGCACGTTTCACTTCTGGCTTTGTCGATTTAATTTTCGGCCTGTTCCTTAAAAAGTGCTACACTATTACTTCTTTCTTGGCAGGCGCAAGAACAGCAGGTATTTGGTGTTTTGGAGAAATGAGGACCCCTTTTTGTTGACGTCAACCGAAAACCGAATGTGCTCTGAAAAGATTTACAGAATTCTCGCTTTTCCTCCATCTTTATTCGTTATACGCGGTATTTAGTTATTTCCCCTCGGTAAACTATGCTGGGCACGGCGTTTCGATTTATTCGAAGTACGAAGCAGTCTTCTGAATGATGAGCGATAAATTTTTATTCTGTGTAGGCTCATTAAAGCCTTCGTAGAAAGTCACTCATTAAAGCTTTCCGGGGTTTCATGCTGCCTCTAATGGAAAAGTTTCCCAGACTCCCGAAACAACAGCACAACATACGAACTTTAAATTCCGCGAAAATAGGGAGAATTCTAAGCGCAATGCGTTGCCAAACTTTCGCTTCCCTGCTTTAAGCCCAAGTGTTGCAAAAAATTACTAAACCCTCGTTTTGCACCATACGAGATCCATAGTTTCTTTGTCCGGTGTCTTCTGTGAGCTAAACAAGGCATCTTGTTTATACCTGGCAAAAATTAGAGGCATTGTATCGGTAATGTTCCGAATGAGTGGTAATGAGTGGTATTGTTCCGAATGAGTTGCGTCACACTTATAAAAGTGTGACGCTAAGTGAACCTGTAGTCGCAGTTCCCTCTCCTCATGAGCTGATTTCGACTGGGAGTATATGAGCAACGCGCGGTTGGACGCATTGTCACTTTGGTAGATATGGCGAGAGAGCTCGCTTTATCGCGCTAGTATGACCAAGCTTTGTTTCACGCCAACCTGTTCCGTACCAGGGGGCTTGCACCGCGAGGGCACGCCTCACGGTCTCGCGTACTGATGTATGTCAGCCATCAGTCACGCGGGTTTCCCAATACACACCTCAGATTATAAAGTTCTGAGAACCCAGCTTTATCATTCACGCGTCATGCGGCGATAGTGCTGAATACCTTTTGTGCGCAGGCCTGACAAGTTGAATATATATGCAAATCTTTCCTATGAATGAAACTTTGTAAGTGGCCCTTTCCTTCGTCACACCTTGGAGTGTGTCTTTCGTTGCATAATTTCCCTCATCAATAATCGGGTAACTCGAACAAATTATTAACTATTTGTACCTGAACTCTATTGAAGTTCTTTTGAACTGCATGACCCTTTTGAGTTACAGAAACACAGAATTAACCTGTTAAGACAATTTCTTTAAGGTGATTATACGAACACAGGTCGAAAAATCTGAAAAAAAGAAGGTAAATAATTTAGTTCGTTCCGTTACTCAATACATTGGTTTGATTTCTCTGGGAAATAATGTCCGCCTGGGCCGATAATTCATGAGCCGTGACGTGATTAAGGCAAGTTTTGTAGGCTTTAAAATAATAAAAAAGCGTCCAAAGTAACAAAGAGAAAAAAAACACACGCACTGCATTGCTTATTGTAAAAATATAATCACGCGTAACAAAATTTAATCCCACCACAAAGTGTGTTGTGCGTGTGAGAAGCTTTGGTTGATTTCTTTTGCTTTCATCGGAATAAAGTAAGAAATCCCAGCAAAGGAAATTGAGACTTTAGGCTTACGTTTTTGTAAAGTTTAGCGGTGGTTTCGGCTCCAAGAACTTGCCTTATTAAGGAGCACTTCAGTTAAGTAAGTCTAAGCTGGACTTAGAACTTAAGCTTCGAAGGCCGTACGTCTCAGCATATTGAGTTCATTTAAGCGTACCCTGTTGCTTCCTTCAAAATTTGTTATGTCTGTAGTAAAAGCGCAGAGCCGCCATGAAGGCGGAAACTGTTTCAATTATTTTGCTCTTCTTTCTACTTCAAGTTTAACGAACAGGATTTTGGAAGGGTACATTTCTATCTATCTATAGGTTTTGTTAACTCATCACTGCAGCTTAACCTACTACAAGTTCCCTGGTCAGAAAGAATAATTCCTAAAATGTTGCTAGTTGTCTACTTTCCCTTTTTTATTATATAAATTATATTATATGTGATTTCGCTTCTACTTGATGTACCTGTATATATGATTTGTCTGTATTTAAAACCCTCCCTGTAAGAACCCTCAACAGAGGGTTGACAGTATGATTAAAATAAAATAAATAAAGTATAATGTGAAATATAGCAGAAGAGAACATTATTCATATACTTATTTCACCTTTGGTAATTGAGCGTCCCACTTGATGGACGGTATCTACTTCGGAAATAAATCATAGGTCTGTAGCGTTCCTCTCCCCGTAAACTCAAAAAGCTTTCTACTTTTGGAGGACTCATAGCAATTCGCCTTCTGTGTTAGGAGAGCAGCTCAAGAAGCTGTCCAGTTCAACAACTGTGCTTGAATATTATAGCTCGCATGTTAAAGTGATAGCATTAAGGACCCCGTGTCGCACAAAATCTGGTGTCGATGTCGTAGCCGGCTTTGGCGTCCTGTGAGCGAAAATTGCCCCATGCGTTTAGGTGCATGCAAATGTCATGCCTTGATTTATGACATGCGGTATATGCAGGTTTTATTGCCGCATCATTTTATCACTAAAGTTGCACATGCCTTGTCTTACATTCTTGACAACGTTATTCCTCGGAATTTTGAGAATGACAGCTCAGAAACAAATGTCATGAAACAGAACACCGGCAGCGCATGCCTTGTATGCATGCCTTGTAGCGATCGCCGCCAGCGTTTCCCTGGAAATATTACGGTTACATAAACTTCAGCTGCCGGGAAGCCTGAGAAGCAGTCACGGATCTTTGAATCCTATCGCGTTCCGCTCTTAAAGGCAAAGGTTAAGCGTACTCCAAATTTTGCTCCGCGATCTAACAAGCATATCAGCACCTTCACTGTAATACTTATTAGAGCACACACTGCGAGGAGGCAGTAACGCGACTAGGTGAGTAATTTAGTACAAATGTGGAATAAAAGAGCTTTAAAAACAGTGCACAAAACGAGATGATAGAGACTGTTGCACAGACTACCAACTCATAGGTATATTTAATGGTCAGTGGTTAGTAATTTTGACATTGCACGGTACGCGGTCACTGCCTTTCCTTTGAAGTTACGGCTTGCCCTGCGCACCGCCATGAGACAGCTTGATGGAAGGTCTTTCAGAAAAAGCAATATCTTGGAACCATGGTCTCTCACTTTGCAGCGACAGAAAGCTATGAGAACTTTGCTGCGGTTGTGAGACTAAGTGACCGTCTGTGAGGCGGCCATCGAAATTGAAGTTCGGTTGCGTCCCCAACACATACCGGAACTGCGCAGTTTCGCTTCTTGATCCTTTCCTTTCTTTTGCTCAGGGTAAGTTAGTGAACAAGGTCTAGCGCTCGTTGACATCTCTGGTGTTACTTTAAAAAAATTAAATTATGAGGTTTTACGTGCCAAAACCAAGATCTGATTAGGAGGCACGCCATAGGGGGGGGGGGGGACTCCGGAAAATTTGGACCACCTGGGGTTCTTTAACGTGCACCTGAATCTAAGTACAAGGGTGTTTTCTGCATTTCGGCGGTGATAATGGCCCTGTGTAGCAGAAAATCTCGTGTCGACGTCGTACCTGGCGTTGGCATCCTGTGAGTGAAAATTGCCGTATGTGTTTATAGGCACATGTATACGCCACACCCTGCTATATGACTAGTGGTATATGCGGACTATATTGGTGCACCATTCTATCACTAAGTTGCTCATACCTTCGCTTACATTCTTGACAAAGTTATTCCTCGGTATTTTGAGGATGACAGCCACAAACAAACGTCATGAAACAAAACACCGACAGCGCATGCCTCTTATGATAAATATTCTCAGACTGAAATATGAAAAGCGCAAAACAATAACGGAAACCTGAAAATGATGTACTTTTTGGGCGCGGCTGTGCACTATTTCCGAGATAGTCCCACTCAAGAGGCGGCGTTTCTACCAGAAAGCTCGCCTTCGTGTATGGCCTTCGCCGCCAGCGTTTCCCGGTAAACGTTACGGTTAAATAAGCTGCAGTTGCCGGGAAGCGTTAGAAGCAGTCCGGAAACTTTGAATGGTATCGTGCTCCAGTCTTAAAGGCGAAGCTTAAGCGTTCTCCATTTTTTTCTCTCTAGGCTATTTCATACAGCACGAAAAAGAAGAAACACTAGGATATATGTAAAACACATGCAAAACATGACCGCCTAGGAGCAACTACATGAATCACAAACGTTTGCAATTTCTTTCAGTCAGACACATTCGTAGCATGCGTAGTAGCACACGCTAATTTTACACAGGTCGTAGAAGATTTAGGGTTTTGCCTGCGAATACAGCCCGCTAAATTTAGCGCGCATGAACTTCAATGGCCATCCCCTCTAGTGCACTAAAACAGATGCCCGCATATTTTCAACATATTTTTAACATCTCAGCAGCTGACCACTATTTAACTTGCGCATTGTGGAGCTCCTTACATAACACGTACATGACACATGTCTCCTTACATTAGCTGAAATATCTTAGAAATTAGGTACTGGCACATAACGCGCATTTCTTTTATTTGAAGGAAGAAACAGAAGAGACGCATGTTATGTTTAACCAAATGCATGTATGTAATGTGAATGTTTAGGCGTTGGCGGTGGTTTGGGCTAGACGCTTTCGCTACCGATCTCGACCACGCCGAATCCATTGGGTGTCTGCAGGTATTTTCGCCGACTGTACGCCGACGGCGTGGCGAAAAATGCAGTTGCCATGAATGTGTGACGCCGATGGACGGACGAAGGCGGTGTGACGACGACTATATGACAACGATGGCGTCACGAAGATGGCATCAAGAAGATGGTGTCACGAGGACGGTGTTAGAACAGGTGCTCCGACGACGCGGGGGCCGCTGGTGAGAAACGCGTTTCACTAATGGTGGTGTTTCACGTCTGCACCGCTGCACGGCAGCACACGTTAGGAGGCTGAAAAAGCGGGAAATTCGAACGTGTAATTGTAACTGTACGCAAAGCGTGCCGAAAAAATAAAAAAAAAACATTTTTTTTGCTGTTTCCGCCTTCCACTATAACCATTAAAATTTCTCCGGTGCCGAAACAGACGATAATTACTCTGACAGAGCACGACAGCACACGGCCTGTGTCGATCCTTGGAAGCGGTCGCCGACAAGCGGCACGGGCAGACGATAAGCTCTGTTTAAGCAATGTTTACTTCAAAATTCAGCCGTCTATCATCGTCGTTCTTGGTAAGCGCTTAAAAATTCAAACAGCCTGAATCGCCAAAGAGGGAATGGAAGTCTGCATCTGGAGCTGAGACAGTGCCTGATGGAGACAGATTGTAGCCAAGAAGTAATTCGCAGCAAACTGCAACAGCTGGTCTTGCATGCGCAAATATGGAGTTCCCTCGTTCAGTGAAAAGAGCCGAATGCACGGTTCGTAGGATGCTCTCAAATAGAGACAAAGTCCTGCAACCAGGAGGGTACGGGTGCAAGAAGCACTTAGACCCGGCGCTCGTCACAAGTTCATGAACAGCACTGCATAATACATTTGTTCTCGTCAGCACGTCCAGAAGAGCAAATTTGATCAATCTGACTGCGCTCGTGTAAAACTAGGCTGCAAGATAGGGCACGTGGGTACGTACGTGCCTTCTGGACATCGATTGACATCTTTCTTTTTTGGTTTACAAGTCGCATTTATGTCTGTTCTCTTTTCCGTCATGAATGTTTAATAACTGTAAGCGTGGCACTGAGAGAAATAATATACGCTTGTGTTTTGAAAATGCAGCACTGCACCTCAGCAATTAAAAATCCCACTTTGAGATTTAGTAGCCTAGAGACAGTTGCTTAAGGTGTGTCGCTAAAAGCAGTAGCAGGCACGGTAAAAAACACATGCTGCAAAGGGGGATCCCAGCAAGGTGGCCAGGGAATGTCTGGCCCCCTGCGTCTCTGCCACCTAAAGCCCCTGATCTTGAACGTAGCGACACTCAGCTCCGCGCGCGCGCTTTCCTCCTCAATTCTCCTCAGATTTATCCCCTCCCCGGGCCGGCGCGGGGCACACGGCACGCTGAACCGTCCTCTGGCACGCTGCAGCCGCATTAGCATCAATGCGCGCGTTTGTTTATTCCGCCTTTTCAAGCGTGGCATGGGAATTTAACCCTTGTGAAACTGCCATGACGAAAGTAAGCTTTCGATAGGACATCGCGACGCTTTTTTTTTAGGACACTTCGATAAATACAAGCGGAAGCGCTCTGAAAAAATGAGTACCAAGCAGTGGCTGAGCTGCTTGCCTCTACGTCGCCACTTGGGTTGTCCGTAACGTGGAGGCGTATTGGGCGCATGTAATATAAGCACCGTAGAATATAAACGAGAATTTGGTTCACAATGCCGGCTCTTAAGAGGCTCAGAGAAGGTAACCAAAAAGAAGTGTGATAGTTAACTTGAAGTGAAATCGCCAAAATGAGTGGGCCAAAAGCCTTTGTACCAATGCCACTGTGCAAAATACGTGCTGTGTTTGCGAAACAGCCAACATAGAACTTTCCACACGTGCCTGTATTCCGTCAATATAAAACGACGAGAAATTGCGTTCCATCACCTCTGGGAGTACCCTAAGTCTCTAAAAAAAGGTTGATTGCTCACACAGAAACTTCTAAGACTATGGCACTTGGTAATTAACTTACAGACTTCAAGATGTAAAGTTTATCAGAATTGAGGGAGATAATCAGAAGCGGGTGGCTGTACTTTATGAACATGCGCGAACAATACATGCCAGGTACGTAACTTCGCCTCCGTGCGTACGGCTTTTTACTTCACGGCGGCTGCCAAGATATCATTGAGTGGTTGTTAATTGACTTTTTTATACTTTCGCTTAACCAATTCAGGTTCATATGCCTATATGCAGGAAAGAAGATAATTGTTTGGTTTTATTCAACAAAATAATACTTGTTCGCGCTTTTTCACACGATTAAAATCGCCACCAGTACTTCATATCTGACGGCACTGAACTGCAGAATGATGGCGACACCGAAGGTTGCGGACCCGACCGATGGGTGGTTAGAAAAAGAGTACCGCGTTAACCACGAAGTATTTCGCCTTGGCGCGGGCACACAAACACGGACATTCGTACACACATACCCACACACGCACACATAACCATACACATACATGCACACGCGCACACAAATACACACACGCGTACACACACATACATGCAAGCACGCACACACAATTACAAAATAGAGGTTACAAGCACCAACTTTTAAATTACATACATTTGAAAACTAACGCACGCGCGAGAACACAAAAAGCTTTGTCACTGCATGAAGAGTAAAAAAAAAAGTTAAGCGACTCACTTCAAAAAAAGAAAGAACAACTATATGCACAGTTATGGGTGCTCTGTATTGAACTGAACCAAGAGTCCTGGTATGCAAAGAGCATTAAAATCTCCATGCAACTTCACCTACAAAAATAAGGAAAGCTGTAAGATTCACCTCGCAAAGAACGACGTGCTTAGAAGGTCCGAAATCCTTGCTCCTGATGTTATGGAGCCAGTGCTTCCGGTGAACGACATTCCGTTCTCCTCGGGGAATATAAAATAATGCTAGCCCTTTCTCTCACCTGCTGCTGCATTGAAACGCGCAGCAGCAAGGCTTTTCCCACGAATAACGAAGCGCAGATTCTTACGGAAAGACGGAAAAACTAGGAAACGCACGTTAGGAGTGGCAGGGCGACTACAGCTTGGCAAGCGCATGGAGGGCAGGAGGAAAAAAAAACGCGCGAAAGCAAGTTTCGCGCCCTTTTCTTGACGTCAGGGTCACCTGAAAGCATGGAAGAAAGAAACAAAACAGGATAGGCCCTGACGTCATGTTTTTGAAGCCGGAAGTGCAGCCATGTTGGTCTGCCACCTTCCTTTGCGCCTCCAATTAGGGGTTCTGCAGCTCGCCGGAGCAGATGAGTGCGAACTTTGAACTTGCATTGTTACGAGCCGCCGGAAGTGTGTGCTAGCGAGGCGCGTGAAAACGAAGCCTACGAAACTTCTGTAGCAGTTTTATTGAAGCAGACGCGCTCCTGTGTTTTTCCGTGGCCTGTTCGGGAAGACGACGAACACCCGCGCCGTGATTGCCTGAGTGCATATGTTGCTGGCTAACACTCACACTCACAGAGCCAAACCACAACTTTCAAGCTTACACACCGCACTCGAAAGTCAGCTTTTCTCGCGAACAAAAGGTGCTGCGAGAAAGGCATCAGTGGAAAAATATTATCTCACTTTTCAGGGACCGAGAGCAGCAGCGAAAGCTTCAAGAGTGCCATTGCTATGACAACGTTGACATTTGGGGTACCCGTCCCAGTGCTCCTTTGCGAAAAACAGGACGTGACTTCCGCCACACCTTCTCCAATACGTCCGTGCTGGCAGGGGCATCTCCTGGGGTTTCCTTCCTCCATGCCTGACAAGGTAGTATTCAGCGTGGCGGATGCGCCGCCTCCGTGAAAGAGGGGGAGAAATGGAGGAGGTTGACAGCGCCGTCGAGGGTGTTGCGGCGTAGATCAAAGAGTGCCGCTACTTTCCAACATCAAGGGGCTTTACAGCCCCCTAGTCGCGCGCGCCCCCTAGCGGCGGCCGAACATTAGTGAGTCACGCCGCGCGCTTCCGTCGGAGCACCTGTTCTTCTTACACGGCTTGACGACGCGCCTACAACGTTAATTGGATGACGACGACTATACGACGTAAATGCCGTGAGAAGGTGTGAGGGTGACTGCATGACGACAATAGCGTGGCAATGACGGTGCATAACCAGTGGCACATACGCAGCGGCACATATGCAGGGGAACTGTAATCTCCACTACTACCGAAATTGGTCCACCACGGAAGATGGCGCCATTGGCTCAAAACTGAGCAACCATCTAGAAAAGACCACTTTTACTCGGCATTATTATATATTGCCGTTGAGTGCGGGAGTTGGCTGACGTTGAGGAGGACTTTGTGAACTGAAGGTTTACTTACATTATGTACAGGAGTTTGAATAAGCAAAATAATAGTAAAAGAGTAATCGTTTTGGCCGGCAGCAAATCAAACGCTGCGGACCACGGCAAGAAGAACGACTCTCTTCTCGATCATGTCTCTGGCTTATAACCTCTTCAGTCTGTCGGGGTTACGTCATTTACAGCCAATCGGCGAGTCTATTCGGGTGTCGTCATTTTCCTCCAATTGTAGGGCCCGGGCAGGTGTCGTCATTTTCATCCAATCATAGGGCCCCTGCAAGTGGCGTCATGTTCGGCCAATGGGGACTCTCCAGGGGCTCTATTCTCCGATGATTGACTTGCTTCCGGCCTTGCTCGGGACTTGCAAAACAGCTTTGCTCGGGACAAGGACCTTGAACCGTTCTGGCCTCCCGTTGCACTTTCGAGAAGCGTCACGCAGGAGGGAGACAAAAGCTCCATCCACGCACGGCACACGAGGGTTGGATTGCCAAGCTGTTTGACGGGTCTGTTCTCGTGCTCGACGTGCACACGCGCACCATAATTGGAATGCAACGGAGATTGGTTGCGGTCGATGAACTTGATCAATGCTTAATTAACCAATTAATGGTCCGTATCTAACAGCATGTAAGATTGACAGGGCATCCTACCAGAAGTTTGACTGGCGGCCAAGGCGCGTAAGAAATCGACTATGCAGGACAAGTACGAGACCAATGTGGCCTAAGTGGGGATCAAATCCGCGTCATGAAGGCCGTGCTGTGTTTCATCGTAATAACGCCAGACAGCACTTCTAGAAATTCTTTGACCTTCCATGATCTAGACTTGAGTTGTTTTAGACTTAGTTGGTATTTATTCTGGCTTTTCTTTATTTACTTATCATCACATCAACTTAAACTCCCAATCTGAATTAACAAGGCTTGCGTGGTTAGGGCTGACATCTCCAGCCACCACTGAATACTTATTTCTTTCTCGGCGAGTTATTACGACGAAAATTATAGGCATTATATATACTTACAATGGCTGTAGTTCTACTAGATCTGGGTCCGTACACACAAAAAAAATCACCTAAAAGCTTTACATCATTGGCCAACATTCGCAAACTGCCACTCCGGACAGTGATAGCAGTGATAATAAAATGTCCACCGCATCACTAGCTTACTGCGGATGGCACGTTGACGCAACAAATGTTTTGTAAATACAGAGCACATGTATACCTGTTATGTAAGTGCATTGGGATACTGCTCATCAGCGCGTGATCGTATCGTATCCCTATCACCCGGCTTTCAGAAGTGGCGGACGCCCGATTGGCGGCAAATGAAAAACATTATAAAATTAGACAATTATTGTTATTGCACACTGAGTAGCTTTGCAAAGAAAACGATTAGTGCTTATTCCTCAGGCGTGGATTAACAGAACAGTCCTAACTGCTGTAGCACGCAATAAAAATATTTCAGCTTCGATATAACTCAGCGTAATAAGTCCTTCATTAAACCTAGGAGGATAATCGGAAAACGAGATTCACTTGTCTTTGTGCTTCACTTGAGGGATTGTGATTCGATATCATTATAAGATGCTGTCAAACAATGCGTACCTACGAACATCTTCATGGCTTCTTTTACTTCATGTTTATCCCTGACTTGTTAGAATATGGTGATGAACCACTGTTGTCTACCTGCTCCTGTCGGGTACTTCTGTTAACGAATCTACATGTCCGATATGGTCCAAAAGAACAGAACAGCCCAGTAACCACTTTTACTTTGTTGCTCTTGAACATGATTCTTATACAGAACAGCGATTGCTATGTAACATACAATGGAGCTTTCGCTGTAGGCAAGCAGCTCGTTGGTAAACAAAACAGTATTGTATCGGCAATTAGTGGAGACGACTACTATGAGATTTCTCTCGTCTGTTTGGTGCTTCGAACAACATACAACAATCTTTGCGATGATAACCAATTTCTCGTCTACTCTTCTTGCTTGACAGCAAGGTTCACGAGAATACTGATTCCATTTTTTTTATCTCGCTCGTAAAATAACGGCAGCGTTGCCGCACTTTCACGTCGCGATGCGCAGCTTCTCTATAGAAGTTGCCCAGCGGGACGATTCCAATTTACTACATAAAGATGCGCGCACACTGGATGTACGCTAATCACAGCTATCGCCCTATAAAACTATATATAGCGCGGTGTAGTGGAAACCATTGCGGCGCAGTCCGGCACACCCGCAGCACACCGGCGCCGGCAACCCAACTCCATATTCCAGGTGCGTTGTGACACTGCTGCTTGTCCTTCCCATAAAAAGGGCTGTTACCCAGCCCGTCGGTGTCTTACCCAGGGCGTGCCAGCTTACATCACTGATGGTCATGATGTGTCTGCATGATGAATCATATTCAATGCTTCAGAGGGCACCAATGGTGCATTTCATCATGTGTTTACCCACATTATAATCTTTTTGGGAGCACACACTTCATGCACTGGCATAAGGACCGGTCCGCCCAAACATTTTGCACAGCCTCCAGGAGTCCCGGATTACTAACCCGGCTAACATTGGTGCCCCAGCTTAGACCTCTGTAATGCTATCCCAATAAAAATGGAAGTATGCTTAAGGAGTCATCAAAAAAGAGTGAGTGCATTTCACGAGAGACATACAAACCATTAAGGTACAGGGGTCGTCAAAAGTTTCCAGGCCACAGCTTGCGCGAACACTTTCATTCTCCAGGAAGTGGCGCGGCCCCTGGAGTAATTTTGGCGTCGGAAGCTGTGGGTGTCCATAAACAGGTAACTACAGTTCATGATTTCGCAGTATCAATAAATTCCGAAAAACAGGTATATGCAATTTTTAAAGATTTTGCTAAAGCTTTCGATACGGTCTCTCACAATAAATTACTCTTCAAATTGGATTTCATTCTTAAAAATACTCAGCTTCTAAATTGTATTTGCAGTTAATCTTTCGAGTTAATTGTATTTAATTAATATTTATTTATTAGCGATATAATAATACAAATAATAATAATATAATAATAATAAATAATATTTATTTAATAGAGTTAATTGTATTTGCAGTTCTATCTTTCGAATAGAAAACTATGTCTTTTTCAATGATCATTGTTCTCCTACAGTACCGGTTGACTCGGGTGTCCCACAAGGCTCTGTGCTCGGGCCCCTCCTCTTTTTGTTGTTTATAAATGATATATCACATGGTATACTTGTAAAAGTCAAATTATATGCGGATGACTGCATCCTGTACTCAGAAGTAGAAAAGCATAAAGACCAAATTTATTTAAACGATGTACTTCAAAAGGTCATTCTATGGTGTGATAAATGGCAGATGTCAGTTAATTTTAAGAAGACCGTTTTTATGAAAATTTCTCTCAAACGTAACCCTCTTCATTTTGCATATTCAGCCAATAATGTTCTTTTGCAGGAGGTACAACACTACAAGTACCTTGGTCTTTGGATTTCGAATGACCTTTACTGGACGTGACACATTAACAGTTTAATAAGCTCGTGCAATTACAAACTATTTTATCTTAGACGAGCTCTCAAGCTCTCCACTCCCGCCGTTGACCTTATTGCATTTAAGGCAATTGTTCAACCTACTTTAGATTATGCATCCATAATTTGGTACCCACACATTAGAAAAAATATCAGCGAAATGGAAAAAATTCAAAAGAGAGCTCTTAGATTGATTTATAACAGTTTCGGCCGTGCTTCAATAACATGTTTATTAGCAAAAGCCAACCTCCCAACACCTAAACAAAGAAATAAAGTATTGAGATTAACATTTTTCTTTCAGTTGGTTAAAGGTTATTTTAAGTTAGACTTATCACATATACTTCATTTCTCCACAGGATATGCCACAAGGCAGAGGCACGCCTTTACAATAACCCCATTCTCCACCCGTAATAACACATTCAAGTATTCGTTTTTCCCTAGGACAATTACAGAATGGAATAATCTTAGTAACGAAGTTGTTTCCCAGTCATCCTTGAACCTTTTTGCTGCACTGCTCCAGTAGTGAGTGTCTGAATTCTATTACATGTGCTCCTGCTGTTTATTTCAATCATTGTAGCGATTCTGCACTCGTGATCAGCTTGAATGTAGCGCTGATTTCATTATATGCCCTTAT
The DNA here is from genome assembly GCF_013339745.2 of Dermacentor silvarum. Classification (NCBI taxonomy): domain Eukaryota; kingdom Metazoa; phylum Arthropoda; class Arachnida; order Ixodida; family Ixodidae; genus Dermacentor; species Dermacentor silvarum. Next base: position 113,445,355 of record NC_051155.1, read on the forward strand.
GCCTGTTTATTGCAAACTTTTGTCGTGTCTGAAAGCATGTACATACCTTACTTGCTTTATATTTGTTTGTTTTGCCGATTTGCAAATTTAGCAAATGTATATCCACCCTGCCAAAACCCTATGTAAGGGTTGCAGTTTTAATAAATAAAAATAATAAATAAATAAAAAAAACAGTGTCCCTTAGCCTCTTCAAGAATCGTTGGGGCACTTAAAATCCAATACATGACACGCCACATTGCACAAAGTGAACGTGTTCGCGCAAGCTGTGGCTTGGAAACTTTTGATGACTGATGTCGTCCACAATATCACGGTAAACGCGCCCAGGTAGCACACGCGCGGTCGAGGTGACACTGCACCATGCTTTGCGCGACGGGGCAGTCACGTAACTCGATCTGACATCCCAAATTTTCTCGTTCCGTTCAAAGAACTTTCGAGAAAACACGCGCTCCTGTTCACTTGGAAGGTTGGACTTTCTCGTTGTCTAGACAGCAGTAACCAAATGTTGCGGTGTTGTGTGGTACGGGACAACTTCACTCCTTTTTGAGAAGTTGTCGTTAGTTTATTTGTTCAGCACGCATTAGCTTCGTCTTCTTTTTCGACTTCGAAGCTATTTATACTAGAGTTAGATTGGAACAACTATTCTGAGAGCAAATGACCGTATTACCACAAGTGCTTCTTTAGTGTTGCCACTTTCATTACATTCATAAACACGTGATATCCACCGAATGCTAACTCTAGTCTGCAGTGGCCGTGAAGATATCATCGTGATAGCATCATTGTTAATGGAAAGTTACCTTAAATATCTGAGCGAATAATCGGCAGGAAAGTGGTAAATACTCTAATGCGAGTCAGCTGGCACTTGACAGTACTCGACAAACTGGTACTAGCTGTAAAATGTATTGATGCCTTGCGAATGAGCGCATTACGTTGCCGGAAAAAATCCACAAGCGTTACTCCTGGAAAGAATAGGCAGACACGCTCATTACGCTTCCCGGCTTTGCGTCGAGCCCATTTCAAGCTGGTCTCGAAATGCCTTTCATGTGTGAAGCGGTAGCCAAGCCCAGTCAGTTAAGGGCGCGAGCAGGCAAGTTTCCGCTGATGCACTGTATACGAATGCTTCAGAGCCACGAAAATATATGTCAACCAGTTCCCTCGAACAGTTTGGGCTTTGTTCTTCCTTTATTATGTCCCCAACAACGTTTTGTCCACCAATTCTAACGACGCAGCGAGAGTCAGACGTTGTCCCATTTACGTGTCTTATTTGCATTATTAGACATGCATTGTTTCTTTCTGTACGCAGAAGTGATCAAAACTCAGGACCTCTTCGCGCGCGACACTGAGGTGGCACTCCCGGAGCTGTCAGAAACAGACGTGAAGGTGGGCTTGACATAGGGCGAGTCATTATTAGCTTGAATGGCTTGTCAGTCTTTGTGACGAGGAGCAAACTTCCGAGAAACTTGTAATAAAACTGCGCTTAGTAGCTGGGAACAGACTCCATTTTGTTCTATCTCACACTTCTTTTTTATTGTCTTCCCATGCCCTGCCGCATGTCTTGTTTCAACTTCTATTTGCAGGCCGCCATAGGATTGCTTCAACTTTCATCAGAGGAAGAGCAAGACTGGCAGCCATGTATAAGTATATTCTTTGTACGTATATATGTTGCTGCATATTTTCGTATTAAAACGTAGCTTTCTTTCCCTCGTCATTACACTTTTCCCCTTTTCCTGAGGCTGCGCCGTTTGGCAAGCCACGTAGTGGGTGGTACGTGGCGGAAGCTCGTTGGAGCGGAAAAGTGACGTCAAAAATTACGCATCGTTTAGGGGCTCTTCAATGCTTAATACTATAGGTATGGCAACAGTTGCTAAGAAACTGTTAATTTTTTCAGAAATGGCACCTGGCGGTACCTTGAAATTTTATATATGCAAAGTGAAAACTTGTACAGTGGACAAATAACACGGGGTGTGCCGCCGTAAAGCCGCATTAAAGCTCCGCAGCTTCAAGACAACACTACGCATGCTGCCACTCAGCCGATGAACATTTCTGTACTCCCTGTGGTAACCTAGTCGTTATGGCGTCGCCGGAGGTCACGAGTGCGATCTCGATGGCGCGGCTGCGTTTTGACGAAGCAAAATGCAAACACGATCGTGCACTTAGATGCAAGGTGAAGAAGCAGACTGGGCCAAAATTTATCCGGAGTCCCCCACTACAGCGTGTCTCATAATGCATTGTGGCTTTGGCACATAAAGTCCCATATACTTAAAGATTTACCGCTTCTGCCACAACGTCTCTGTGTTCTGTGTGCTGCGTAGGCAAATATACGTTGTGTATGCAAGAGAACGTTTGACATCAACTAACCACTGTCGTATTGCAATAAAAGCTGAAGAACTTACAGCTTGCCGTACAACTTTCAGTGGGACATTCACCATCAAAATCCCTGCCAGTTATTGTCAATAAACTCAAACAGTGCGGAATGCTTCGCTGACATAGATTCCCACCTTGTGTGGGATCTGCACTATATTTTTGTGCTAAACGTTGCCATGATGTATCACTCGGTAACTAACGTAGCCAGGGGCACGGACGTTGCATGAAAGTATTTTACAGCAGTAGTGGTTGCAAGCGAGATACTTTTGTTGGCCATGTACGCTTCCCTTCTATTATACCATCATCACCATGATGCGGCCGTTAGCCTCGTCAATGTGTCGCCATCCACGTACCCCCTCAAGTGCAGCTTCACTGTCCACATGTGGCGTAGAAAACCGCAACCTTGACCACCGCTGTGCCCAGTCGATGTCATATTCATGCTGCAATATGCACTACCAAGCCGGAGGCGATAATATTGAGCTATAACCAAACCTTCTCGTTTTATACTTTTCCTAGGTGCTGTGTACAGCACAGGCTCTCAGGTAGTGGTGGCAGCTGTTCGGATATTGGGAAGGCCATAGTGGGTAATACTGTACCGCATTTTCAAGATATTGTTGTGAAGAGGGTAGTGGTTTCCGCTGTGAGTTCATTGCTACCACAATAAGTAAGTTAAGAGGGCTTGGAATTATGAAAAATGCTCTGTACAGAAGTCCCTATAAATATCAATGGGCAAAAATCTCTATAAATCTAAATGAGAAGACCTCGCTTTAGTGCACGTGAACACCTTGGAAATTGAAAGCCTGACCAGTCGGCTGGGGCATTTAGACTCTCGGTTTTGCAGTACCAGTTCGCTTTACCGGAAGCATCGCGTGAAATACCTTTATTTGTCGGCACCTGTTAGGGGTTTATACGTTGCGGTTAGTTGGTCGAAAAGTCAGCGGAGTGCTGTTTCAGAAAGGACGCAAGCAAGCAAGAATGCGTTGTGGATGTAATGAAATAGCCTCGTCCTCTTCATTGCGAATGCTGTAGACATTACCGGATTTTTGGGGTACGTACGCTTTTATTTCGGCGCTTTAGTGGGCGTATCTTTCACATTCCTTGAGTCACAGTGTTGGTAAACTTGTCAGCATCCATTGGCATGGCTTCCCTGTCATTGCTGATTATCAGTTAAATTTCAATTTCACCTTACGTGTCTTTCCAGCTCAACTAACCCTGAAGATGTGAACACGTAGCCAGCACTATTTCCGATATAGTTAGTCGACTCCTGCATCCGTAAACCTTGCGAAGCATGCCGACATTTATTAGATGCTGAAGCACTGTCTTGACTTTGTCAGGGTGAACACCAGGCTTAAGATGGTACCACTAGCGCAGCCCTGCACATGATGACAAACATTATGCCTTAGGAGAAGCATCCATTGTAAGAAACAAAATATGAATACACTGTTGCGAGCAAAGAAGACAAAACCAAATAGGGACAAATTAAAACAAGTGAAGATAAATGGGTGACTTCTTTAGACGTAGTTTTCTTTTACTTTTGTATACACTTCACACTCTTCCAATGTGTGAATATTTCTCATATACAATTGTCAAATTCTTATGCTTCATAATGACGCCATAAACGCAGGAGCAAGCTTGCCCAGCCAGCCTTTTTTTTTTTTTGGTTAGCTTCTCATAATTCCACATGGATACCAAGAGAAGGGAAGCGCAGTCGAGGTCGGCAGAAAACCAGATGGGATGATGAAGTTAGGAAATTTGCAGGCGCAAGTTGCAATACGCTAGCGCAAGACAGGGGTAATTGGAGATCGCAGGGAGAGGCCTTCGTCCAGCAGTGGACATAAAATATAGGCTGATGATGATGATGATGAATTCCACATTCCTGTTCTCGCTTCTCGTAGAGTGAAACATATGATCCCATAAGACCGTGCAGTGCCATATTTTCGAAACTTTTGAGGAATAGGACAAACACACACCACACCATCACTGTTACGCAGTGTGGGCGCCTTTTCATGAGGATGGAACTTTCATGGTTACCCTGGAGTATCGCGTTCCAGCAAAACGGAGCAAGTAAGGCTGTCAAGAAAGAAAAGCGAAATTGGCACGACGATAGTATAGGCGCACTGGAATCGAGACCAATTCCAGAAATTATGGGCTTCCTAGAAGCCCATACGTTCAAAATATGGTGGCTCATCGGCGGTTCAGGGGGCTTAGCGCCATCTGTGTGAGGTGAGAATACTTCCGGTGGAAGAAAAAATAATGTGACGTCATATCCACTAAAAACAGATGTGACGTCATTTTGTTCTCAAAGGCGCCAAATTTGTTTTCGGAGGTCTGTCATTAAAGCTGTATCTTCAAATACCCCGCCGTTCGACTAGATAGGCGAAGCGATGCAGGAGGTTAGCCGTACGAGTGTCGAAATCGCATCGCATCGCTTCACAGAACATACTTTCTATGGAGGCCGACGAACGCTTTGGGCGTAGAGTGCTCGTCCTTCCGTTGGACGCCAAGCCAGTCGGCCAGCGCTGTCGCACGAAAACAACTAAAGTAAACAAGTATCTGGCCGTCGCAACTCGCTACTTTTGACTGCACAGGTTAAGAAACAATGAAACTACCCGCGTCACCAAAGTCAGAACACGTCGGGGCGGCTCAGTCAGCTAAGGCGTTGCGCTGCTGAGCACGAGGTAGTGGGATCGAATCCCGGCCGCGGCGGCCGCATTTCGATGGAGGCGAAATGCAACAACGCCCGTGTGCTTGCATTGTACTGCGCGTTAAAGAATCCCAGGCGGTCAAAATTAATTCGGAGCCCTCCACTACGGCGTGCCTCATAATCAGAAGTGGTTTTGGCACGTAAAACCCCAGAATGAAGGAGAACCAAATTCAGACAAGCGTCGACAAGCAAAACAACATATCGTGTGAAGGGGGCGTATTGCAGCAACTGAACTTTACCAGCGCGCCTTTCTGCACACTCCAAGAGCTGCATTGCATTGCAAGTGATAGTGGCGTCAACGCCCGCCGCTATCTATAGGCGCTCCTACGATGGGTGCGGAAAAAAAGGTATTTATTCATAATGATCAAGTAAAATAGAGTGGTCTCTTCTTTTCTCGCCATGCGTTTATAAAATTGACTGGGGATTTTATTTTTGTTGCATGAATCTGTGTCTCACTTTATTAAAAAAAAGAAAAAAAAACGTTTTTTTTATCAGTGTTTGTTCCCTCCTAAACATAGTCGCGCTTCAATCGGTTCAACCACCCTTGCTGAAGTCGGTGACAATTCATTCTGAACCGCTTTTCGCCCGAAGCTTCGCGACCTATTTGGATCGACCTTTGAAGATGGGTGTTCACTAACTGGGGACGACCGCTCAGCAGCCAGCCTGCATCGGAGCCGCAGTGCATGCTGCAGGAATGGTCAGCCTTTCCTGCGGACAGGTTGCGCGCGAGCCGCAGTGCTCGGCGCACATGCGGCCATTAGCCAGGCCACGCACGGGGCTCCGCTGAACAACTGATCGAGAACACGCCTTCTCCGCGATCGGCAATGCTCGAGGCAAGGGGTTGCACAGCAGGCCAATACACGCTCCGAGCTGCAGTACTCGCGGTGGAAAATTCCTTTGTCCAAGGGCAACGGTCGGGCGGCAGCTCCACGGAGGGCCGCGTTCCCTGGAGCCTTGATCACCGGCGTCCGGCTCTTCGACCTGCTGTCTTCTGTCTCCCGCTAACTAGGTGCGTTTCTCGCCACGAAGCATTTCGTTACGTGCTCACCATACGTGGCCCAATCTTGGCACCACACATCTTCGGAATGCCACAGGCTCATCGCTGATTTGGTGAGATCGCTCACATGTGTGGTGCAATGGCGACACAACCCGTGCGCACTTCGTCGTCGTCGTTTTAACGCAACAGCGTTAAGGGCCCCGTTTCGCAGAAAATCCGGCGTTGGCGTGGATGTCGGCGTCAGTGGCGGAGAAAATCATCCAGAACCACCCCGACCGCGCAGGCCCTCCGTGTGGCGCAAGGTGTTAGTGCAGATGTTTGTGCAAGCGTGGTGCAAGATGTTCGTGAACAAGAATTGAATTTCTCACAATGAAATCCATCAGAAAATTGGTAAACTACGACGTGACCACAGCATACAGACATGGTGGCGTCGGATTGTTATTTGAATGTACAAGAAACCATAATTGTGTTACGAGGAAACTCAAACACAAACCTCTATTGCCAGCAGTTGTACCGAAGGAGGTTGGAAAAAAAAAAACGACCTCCTTCTATCTACCATATCAACCGCGGCGCGCTCGGGTATGCTATTTGCGAAATCCTTATCCAGATGGCGCTCGCATCCTCGGCAGCTCAAATTGGGACTTGACCTGCCTAATGCGTATTGGACAGACGCGTGCGTCGGGGCAATATCAAACAATTAATAAAAGAATTTTAAATAGTCCTAGGGACTTCACATTTTAATCTAAGATGGCTTATATTGCCCATGGAAAAACTTCTCAGCAATTAATTTTTGTTTAAAAGTGAAGCGGACTTTAAGAGGATCGGCGTAAGCTTGGTCTTTGTAAGCTGGCTTTCCCACGTTCGGTGTTGCAGTGAAACCGACTCAGCAAAATGCGATGCGAACGGGTCCCGATAACGCTATCGGGACCTAAAGGTCCACTCCTAAAGGCGAAGCTTAAGCGTCCTCCAATTTTTTATTTCACTCATCACAATGACTAAATAATTCCTTAGAATTTTAAGAATGGCAGCCGACCAAGAAATATAAATGAAAAGTAACTCTCACCGCACATGCCTTTATCCTAAATCTTCTCAAGTTCTTAAATAGATATAGTACATGTGCTAAATATCAGGCATCAAACGTGAAAGTTGTGCTATTTTACTGTTTCGGCTCTTTATAGTAAGCGTAATTTCTTGGTGGGCTGCCATCGCTTGTGCGATGTCATTACCGGCCCTACAAAGCTTTTAAGGGTGATGGAAATTTTGGTGCACCAGTGTATATTGCATCGGCGTTAGTCGAACCACCGTCATAGAACGTCCGAGAACTGCAATGCTACACCTTGCTATCGCTGTCGGTGCATGACCCTTGGGACGACACTGCCAATTTTTTTACTAGTTAGCCATAAAACAACGCTTTTTTAATCCTTTCATGGTTTTAATACAATGAGTAAAAGGGTGTATATAGAGGAACTGATTAAATTATTATGAGCACCATATAGCCATAACCAATAACAGGGCAACCAGATCTTGCCTACAAAAACATTAGCGTCATGGAAAGCAACAGCCTTCATTGCACCAAGCGCGAAAAAAGCAAGACAGCTAATTAAAGTTTATGTCAATCCTGATGCCATTCATAATCATCATAAATATGTGTCAGGTAGATGATCATCTCAGTGAAATATACTTTTGGGAAAGCTGTTCTTTTGACTTTGGCCTTGATTGTGAGTTTTTCACAAGTTATGCAGCCCTATTAGTAAAAGTATATGAAATAATACATTGTCACATGGTACAACACAATATCGAATAGTGTGACAATTAAGTGTAAACGTTTTCCGTCTACTCTTATAAGGAACATCCATAACAAAATAGCATTTTTACAGTTAAAAACAGTTTCCGGCTAAATTTCAATCACAAATGTTATGCGAAACAAAAATATCCTTTTTACAAAGGTGTGTTTTAACTGGCTAGGTTTCAGTGTGCGATTTGGAAAAGAACGTGTGGTGGAAGGATAAACTGGTCTTTTGCGAACTCTTGCAAGTACTTCATGTCCTGGTGATACGATGTATATTTTTCGATCGATCTATACTGTTCCCACCACTGCTTTATCTTTCACCGACTTTGCCGATGCTGCAGCGGTGGAGAATACTAATCCTGTAAAACACGATCATGACAGCAGCTTCCAATGTTGGGCTAACACGCGCTCAACATCAGTGTGTGGACAGAGGTGATGTCAGCCCTTTCCTTGTGTTCTAGCACGCCGTCTTCGTAGTTGTGGCGGCGGGCCAAAATTGGGTTTACGTCTTAAACACGTAATGACAGTGACTGAGAGCATCTGCTTCGTCTTCACTAGTCTTCTCCTAGCGCTCGGCTTCTTCCCATGTATATTGGATGGCGCTGTCGTCATCTAGCAGTAGTCCGGCAGCAGTGAATGCAACAGTAAGAGGGTCAAGGGTTGTTTTAGTTGAGACAAGTGGCTACGCTCTGATAGATAAGTGGAGTAAGAAAAATCGAGTGTTACTTCACTTCACCTCTGGGAGGTGCAACTTCCACCTATGAATAAGACTAACACTTTTCAGTGCGAATAGCATTTTTTGCCTACTTCAGCCGTGTTGAGCCTATCTATCTATCTATCTATCTATCTATCTATCTATCTATCTATCTATCTATCTATCTATCTATCTATCTATCTATCTATCTATCTATCTAGCCTCTTACGTCAACCCAATGGCACAAGTTGGCTCTCTCTCTGCTTGTGTCACTCCGTATGTGCTCCTGGCCATATTGCCGTCGTGGTGGTTCCATTGTCCACACGCCAGCTTCGTGATCGCAGTCTCGTGATACCGTCATTGTGATGCCTTCTACTGCGACCCAGTGGTCCAAGCTGTCTAATAGTTTCAGCAACAAGGTATGTGTTCGGGGTCGGGATGCCATCGTGGTCGTCGCATCGTCGTCATTGCAGTTTTGTCACTCGACACACATCATGCTGCCGTCGTCACGCCAGCGTATTCACAAAGTCGTCGTGATGCCGTAGTCACGAAGCTGTCGTTTTATCATTGTCATCACTTCCGCCATGTCATCCCATTGTCGTCATGCCGTCGTCATCAGCCACCGTCTACAATCCATCAGCGTTATTCATGTTCAGTCATTCTATCCTAATCATGCTGTCATCATCATTCAATGGTGATTATTCCATCGTCGTCCTGCCTTTGTCGTGATTGCGTCATCGTCATGGAGGCAGCTATCATGCATCCGTTGTCATGCCGTCGTGTCATGCTGTCTTGGTCATGTCATCGTGCTCATTCCTGCTTCATGCAGTCATGGTCGCGCATCTATGCTCATGGGAGACCTTGGAAAGCTAGTGTTATAATAAAGCGAACAATATCGGGGAATGTGGCACCTAAACAAAGCAACGAAAATCTACACCTACTAAATAAACTTGACTTCAAGGCTCTAGTCTGTCGCTACATTGCTCGATTGCTATTCACATTACCGTCGACAGTCATTGTGAGATGAGTCATGCCTTCATTTTTGAGTTTTCGCTCTCTCAAAAAACATTTAAAATATTTCTTCCCTTTTTATTCGGACATAATAACTCAACCGTGTTTTTTTAGTTCTTTTTCCTACGCTTCTCTCTGCGACATTGTTAACTTTGTTGCTGCCTGGGCTTAAGTATTTATTGATTTAGTTCTCCAAAGGAAATCGCTCACTCACGTCGGCGAATGTTCACTCCGACAAACACCGCAGGGAACAGTCGAAGGCTTACTGTGCGTTACATTTCACAAGCTAACGCGTCACTGGTTCGCGCTATGGTGAAAGTGTAACCTCTTTTACCCACCGCCATATGCTGCCCCAGGTCGCCGGTTTAATTCTCGTCTGCTGCCACCTCATTTGCATAGGAGCTGTTGGTGCGGCGCAACTGCTTTATATTTCGCACGCGCCAAATGAACCCCAAAACTTTTAATCACTGCGGTAGACTAATCAGCATATTTTGTGATACGATGTGGGATGTAATTGCAGCATTTAAGGCGAGAGGAATTAGGGGAGAGTAGTCAAAAAGAAATACATTTATTAAAAAAAAGAAGGTCGTACATCACAATTGTGCCTGGGAGCTAGTAATCATTACGCACAACTTAATTAAGAGACTGTTCGCAAAAAAAGCAAAACAAGCACATCACAGACGAACGAGTAAAGCAATGAAGGCCGCTGCGCGCGAATGGAATATGTGATGCCATATAGCGACTCTCATTAAGTATTATCCGAGTTAACATCGTGGAATTCACTAATGCAATCCGTGAAAAATTAAGGTGACTGTGGTCGGAGATGCACAGAAAAAAGGCTGGCGGGGAGCGAATGGCTCAAATTAGAAAGCAACGCCCCTTCAGGGCACCAATAAAAGTTTTCAGCTCCGCAATGCGTGCTGAAAACCTGTTCTCCTGTGTGTGTGTGTGTGTGTGTGTGTGTGTGCGTGTGTGTGTGTGTGTGTGTGTGTGTGTGTGTGTGTGTGTGTGTGTGTGTGTGTGTGTGTGTGTACTACGTCTCCCTTTACAAGATAATGTATTCATTCGATGGTTCCTGCTCTTTAACAGGCACAAGCATTCCCAAGGTAATTGAAACGAGCCCGGCAACAGCAATAAAAAATAAACTAGAAAGACTGCGCACGGACCAGATGTAATATTAACGCTTCCACTTCGGCGCGTGTTCCCAGCGAGTATCTGAACAACCGGCGTCCTGGAAAGCAGGAATTGGCGATAGCTCCGGGTAGCAGTTCAAGGTAAAGCAAAATACAAGCTTGCTCGAAAGCGCCATTGCTGGAACACGCGCTGAACGCGGTTTCCCCGGGCGCCTATTACGTCGTGGAATGCTAAGGCGCGAATTATTATACGCACGGCTTTGTCTTTAGTTCTTTCGCAGGCTCAATCACATCTAAATTAGTTAAAGTGCACGAGCGGAGAAGCTAAGAGAATATTTATGATGCCGGGGACACTAAACATTTGCTTCTGTCGGCTACGCAACGTAACTTCGCATTTTCAGAGTTAACAAACAGATTCCAACTCGCTAATATGTTTCACGAGGACAGCATTATGCAGGGAGAGAGACTAACTGTCGCCATCGTGTTTCTTTGTTCTGATTTCTATGTAGGGTGCAAATAAAACGCTCCAATGTGTCACCTTTAGCAAGGAGTAAATACTCCTGATTCAGCTTTCTGTTGCTCAATACGGGTTACATAAAAGTGCTCTTCCGAGCATGAAAGAAACCAGCGAATACGCGCAAAGTGCCTTGAGTGGCCAGTAGGGCGGCAATTTTGAGCGTGTTTGCGGGCTTCTTTCACGCTCGGGAAAACACTTTTATGTAGCTCGTATTCAGCAACAGAGAGCTGTATCGGGAGTTTTTCATGTTGCTGTACAATTTTCTCTTTGACACTTTTCATACAATTATAATATTTGAGCGGTAAATAATTATTTAAGACTAATTATGTAATTAGGCGGAATGCAAAAAACAATCTGAGTACCTCCGAGCGACGGCAAACAACATTACATTAGTTCTGTCCAGCTACGTGGCATTTGCACATTTTAACAGCGGAACTGCTGTAGGTCGAGGCTGCGCCGTCCGTCCGTCCTTCCACCGCTGTCACGCAGGTCACGTGAACAGGAGAGGATGAGAGCGTACTTTGGGGGAGGCCAGGTCACGTGACCAGCACAGGAGGAAAGGCGTGCTGGGGGACGAGGCGACCAATGAGAGGGTGCGCGCTTGGGGGACGAGGTGTAGAGCGTAAGCAGGCGTCTAGGGATCATCGACAAGCCAAGAAATTGGAATAACAAGATTATTGTATTTGTTATTGTATTTAATTATCTGTATGTATATTACGTATTTAATTGTATTTAATTATCTAACTCAAGAAGTACTGTCCTAATTATCAAAGTGTCAATGAGAAAATTGTAGAGCAACATGTAAAACTCCCGATACAGCTTTCTGTTGCTCAGTACGTGCTACATAACTGTGTTTTTCCGAGTTGGAAAGGCGCCCGCGAATACACGCAGAATTTCCGCGCGACTGGTCGCTCGAGGCATTTTGCGTGTATTCGCGGGCTTCTTTCACGCTCGAAAAAAACACTTAAATGTAGCGTGTACTGAGCAACACAAAGCGGTATCGGGAGTTTTTCACGCTGCTCTACAATTTTCTCATTGACACTTTGACAATTGGGACAGCTATTCTCGAGTTAGCTAATTATTTACAATCAGGTAATTAAATCTCAGTAACAAAAAATTACTGGCGGCTACTCCAGTGCACTGGAAACAATACTCACTAGGTTTGCGTCGCGTAATGCCGTTCCCCTTTTTTTAAATCGTGCTGCGTGATAGCTGGGACACCCTGTATAGAATGGCAATGCAAGCCCTAAAATTAGAACTGTCGAAGTGGGTGCAGAAAAGTGATGAACTGGGGAGACAACAGAATGGGTTCAGGCTAGGAAGACACTTATAGGTAAATATGTTTGTACTAACTCAGTGCATAGACATTTCAGTAGTTCAGAACAGACCTTTATCGATAGCATTTCTAGATATTAAATGAGCCTATGACAACGTAGACAGGGAATTGTTATGGGATATTCTTAAGAACGAAGGCATAGATGATGATTTCGTGGAGCTGCTGAGGGATATATATAGAGACAACCGAGTACAAGTTGTATGGAAAGGTGGAAAAGGTTATGAAGTGGTGGGAATTCTCCAAGCACTGAAGCAAGGATGACCTCTATCTCCATTGTTCACGCTTTATGTTATGGGCATAGAAAACGACTGGAAAACGGCGAATTGAGGTTTTATTTATTCTACATCCGTAATGGACAAATTGTGCAACGGAAGGTCCCCGGACTGATGTACGCAGACGACATTGTGCTACTAGCGGACAATAAAAAAGATTTACAGATACTTGCGAATATCTGTGGGAATGCAGCGACAAATCTAGGCCTTAAGTTTAGCACAGAGAAATCAGGAATTATGATCTTCAATGAAGTCACGAGTATTTCATCATCATCATCATCATCAGCCTATATTTATGTCCACTGCAGGACGAAGGCCTCTCCCTGCGATCTCCAATTACCCCTGTCTCGCGCTAGCCTATTCCAACTTGCGCCTGCAAATTCCCTAACTTCATCATCCCACCTGGTTTTCTGCCGTCCTCGACTGCGCTTCCCTTCTCTTGGTATCCCTTCTGTAACCCTAATGGTCCACCGGTTACCCATCCTACGCATTGCATGGCTTGCCCAGCTCCATTGCTTCCGCTTAATGTCAACTAGAATATCGGCTATCCCCATTTGTTCTCTGATCCACACCGCTCTCTTCCGCTCTCTTAACGTTACTCCTAAGATTTTTCGTTCCATCGCTCTTTGTGCGGTCCTTAACTTGTTCTCGAGCTTCTTTGTTAAACTCCAAGTTTCTGCCCCATATGTTAGCACCGGTAGAATGCAATGATTGTACACTTTTCTTTTCAACGACAGTGGTAAGCTCCCAGTCAGGATTTGCAAATGGCTGCCGTATGCACTGCAACTCAATTTTAATCTTCTGTAAATTTCTTTCTCATGATCAGGGTGCCCTGTGAGTAATTGACCTGGTTAAACGTACTCCTTTACAGACTCTAGAGGCAGACTGGCGATCCTGAATTCTTGTTCCCTTGCCTGGCTATTGAACATTATCTTTGTCTTCTGCATATTCATCTTCAACCCAATTTTTACACTTTCTTGATTAAGGTCTTCAATCATTTGTTGTAATTTGTCTGCATTGTTGCTGAATAGGACAATGTCATCTGCAAACCGAAGGTTGCTGATGCATTCGCCGTTGGTCCTCACTCCTAAGCCTTCGCAGTCTAAGAGCTTGAATACTTCTTCTAAGCATGCAGTGAATAGCATTGGAGAGATTGTGTCTCCTTGCCTGACCCCTTTCTTTATAGGTATCTGTGTACTTTTGTTGTGGAGAACCAAGGTAGCTGTGGAATACTTCTAGATATTTGCTAAGATATTCACGTATGCCTCCTGTACTCCTTGATTACGCAATGCCTCTATGGCTTCTGGTATCTTTACTGAATCAAATGCCTTTTCGTAATCTATGAAAGCCATATAGAGAGGTTGATTGTACTCCGCAGATTCCTCGATTACCTCATTGATGACATGGATATGATCCATCGTAGAATATCCCTTCCTGAAGCCAGCCTGTTCTCTTGGTTGGTTGAAGTCAAGTGTTGCCCTGATTCGATTGGAAATTGTCTTGTTGAATATTTTATACAATACTGAAAGCAAGCTAATGGGTCTATAATTCTTCAATTCTTTACCGTCTTCGTCGAGTAAATACGTGGCGTCAATTCAACAACAACTCATACCCATATTCAAGCAATATAAGTACCTCTGCGTATACATAAACGAAAGAAAGACTTACTCAAACACCCACCAAGATAATCTGAATATCAAGGGGAAGCGGAATGCAGCAATAATGAAACACAGAGCACTGTGGGGCCACAATAAGCAGGAGGTGGTGCGTGGAATCTGGAAAGGAGTAATGGTGCCAGCGCTAACGTTCGCAAAAGCCATGCTATCTTTAAAATCAGATATTTGTCGGGGTTGGAAGTTAACCAAAGATCAGTAGGCCGGCTGGCTTTGGGAGCCCACGGTAAAACCACAAACGAGGCAGTGCAAGTTGACATGGGTAGGCCTCTTATGAAGTAAGAGAAGCACAGAGCAAAATTACTTTGGAAGAATGCTCAGGAACATGGATGAAACTAAATGGGCGCCAAGAGTGCACAGGTATCTGTATCTGAAAGCGTGGACACAGAATGGAGGAAGAGGTAAAGAAAGTTGGCAACAAAGTACAGAATAATTCAAACTGTAAATAGAAAACCAGGAGTCATAAGAAAGAAAGTGAGAGAAATACAGGCAATGAATTGGATGCAAAGAATGGAAACAAAAATCACAATGAATATTTACAAGAATGAGAAGAACTGAATTAGAAGGGAAAATCTGTAAGATATAACAAAGGGCAGTCAGTGCCTTGCTATTTGAGGCTATAGCCGGTTGCCTAAGGACCAAAACATACCGTAGTGAATATTCGAAACTAGATGAGGCATGTGTACGCTGCAGCAAAGATCCGGAGACGACTCAACACATCCTAATGGAATGTAAAGGGATTCCTCCAGTGAGAACAGTGCGTAACGTACATCTACGAAAAGTGCTTGGGTTTAAAGTGGACGGAAGCATCAACCGGTCAGCAGTCGCCAGAAGCAAGATACGTTTTGAGTACTTATGAATACAAGCAGGGAAGAGATTGATAAAACGTGATTTGATATCTTAGTCATAGGTTGAGGTACAAGGTAGATATTGAGGAAAAAAAGATTAATGAAATGCACACAATAATGCTAGACAAAAACATGTATAGCATACCTTATTAAATCACGCAGGCTAGTTGACTATTTGTCGACGCCCCGTTTCAGAGGGAAGCCACTAAATCATAATTATCATCATTAGGCAACCAATGAGAGGCCACGCTGTGCGTGAGGAGGAAAGGCGATGGGTATAACAAAAGGTGTTTCTTTGTGGCGCGCCCTTCCGGATAATGCGCAGAACTGCTGCCGACTCCGCCCGCGTTGCCCCGCGTTCGCGCCGAACGCGCGCCGTCTCCGTGACTGCAGCCCATCCCTCTGGCGGCGGCTCGGCAGGTTTCAACCAGAGAACTGGACACTCGTCGAGTAGCGTCGGAAGTCGCTGTCTCTTCTCGCCTCTCAACGTCTAATATGTTAATATTAGACGTTGAGAGGTGACCTGTGTTAATTTATGTTTACGCAATTGCATCACGTGGAACACATGCACATTTAACACTCGTAACACTCAGTGTAACTAAGACAGCTTCGCTGTTCGATCATCTGCACGGAGTGGAAGGGAGGTATCATTTTGAAAATCTTGGTGCATGGCAGTTGGGACACCATGTATATATATATATATATATATATATATATATTGTTACGGGGAGTATATAATTAACAGTAAACGGCTAGCGCTTGTCTAGTCAAGACTGCACCGAGCGCACAGGTTCCAGCAGGTTTTAGTCCGACTAGAGAGCCTCTCACCCAGCCCCACTACAATGTCTTTGTCTTTGCCATTGCTCGTGACATTATCCCCGGCCGATGAAGCACCGTCCCGGTGCTTGTTGTGATCAAAATGGATTATCACAGTATTAAAGTTTGAGGCGGGACACATGTACGATGTCACTTCGTGGTGCGGCAGTCGATGAGGTGGATGCCATGGGAGATATCTCGTAGGTGACAGGAGTCACCTGGCGCAGCCCGCGGTAGGGTCTGACGTACCGCGACATTAACTTTTCAAACAGGCCGAGACGACGAGATGGGAGCCAGAGAAGGACGAGAGAGCCCGGTGGAAAATCAGTATCCCGGTGTCGACGATCGTAGATGGCCTTTTGTGCGGTCTGCATTGACGACAAGGACCGCAAAACCTCTATCAACCCCTACTTCAAGACGCAATTTGCTCGGTGTTCTCGTCGACGGCGTGCCCGTTACTGCTCTCATCGATACTGGCACCCACATATCTGTGATGAGTTCTACGCTCCGACGCCGCCTACGCAAAGTGCTGACACCTGCCGTCTCTCCTACTGTGCGAGTAGCTGACGGCACCCGAACACCTGTTCTTGCTATGTGCACTGCCCGCGTTACTGTTGCCGGCCACCACACTTCAGTTATCTTCGCTGTTCTCGAAGCTTGCCCACATGATGTCATTCTTGGCATTGACTTCTTGAGCGCCCACTCTGCCCTCATCGATTGTTCTTCTGGAATTTTGCGGCTCGAACTGCCATTGTGTCCTGATGACACCGCATCAAGTAACGCTCGCCTACGTTCCCTGGAGTTTCTACGACTACCCGCGCAGGTTGCTACCTACGTCCTTATGTCACCGTTTACCCCAGTCCCTGATGGTGAATATGTGGACGCTCCCCTCACAGATCTGATCCTCTCGCGCAACATCGCACTTCCCCATACCGTAGTGCTTATTGCCAACAACAAAACGTTGCTTCCAGTCCTCAACTTTTCTACTTCGACCCATGTTCTTCCTCAAGGAATTTCACTTGCCGAACTGTCACCTTTGGAAGAATGTACTCTTTATGCATTCGCTGCTGACGCTGAGACCGCGACGCAACCTGCCATACCGGCGCCAACCCAGGCACTTCTGGATAAAATGATATCCCCCGACCTCTTACCTTCCCAAAGTGAAGCACTCCGTGGTGTCCTATTTTCGTACCTTGACGTATTTGATGTTGCGAACTGTCCACTAGGACGTACACATGTAGTGGCCCACCGCATCGACACTGGAGCCGCCAGCCTCCTTCACACGCACCCTTACCGAGTATCTCATTCTGAGCGCCAAGTCATCCAAAAGGAGGTAGATAGAAAAAATACTTGATAAAGATGTTATAGAGCCTTCCTGTAGCCCTTGGGCATCCCCTGTAGTGCTTGTGAAAAAGAAGGACAAGAGAGCCTCTGACCCAGCCCCACTACAATGTCTTTGTCTTTGCCATTGCTCGTGACATAAAATAAATACTCCCCGTAACATCTTTTTTGGTGGAGGTTGCGGGCACTATTCCACCCGGCCCTGGATCTTTGGAGCGAACGCCACGTTTCTCCCGCCTCCATGGCCGAAGACAGTACGCAGTCATCGTACCCCGCACCTCCACCAAAAAGATGTTACGGGGAGTACTTAATTAACAGTAAACGGCTAGCGCTTGTCTAGTCAAGACTGCACCGAGCGCACAGGTTCCAGCAGGTTTTAGTCCGACAAGAGAGCCTCTGACCCAGCCTCACTACAATGTCTTTAACTTTCCCATTGCTCGTGACAATATATATAACAGGCTTTTGCTACTTTTCCAGATAACATCGCAATTTTCGGTGAGGCTGTATAACTTCAGCACTTTTACTGCGCAATTACCTCAATCAGAAATTCGGGTTAGCTGGGTACTCATGATCGTCAAAACAGACAGACAGACGTAGAATAGACATGCGCAGCACAAGAAGTGAGCGATGTGTGTTTGTACGCGCTGTTTTTGGATGAATCATAAGCAATTAATTAGCCAATAATCAAACCGCACCCATTAAAACTATGTCTGCCTGTGTCTCGCCCCTTTTTAGATTTATCCGCATGTGACGCCTTTGAGCATTTGTTGAGTAGTTTTTTTTTTACAAAGCTTGTAAAGCAGCCGACTACGTTGGACCTGGCTATTTTCACTAAGTTTGACCTCGGAGAAATTCGGAGTTCTCCCAGGTCTGTGGGCTAAATTCTTTGTCGTTCGCGAAACGCACTTTTAATGATCCAGAGCACCTGCAGAAGCAGTATATCGCAAAGGCCGCATGTAACGCACCCATTTCGAACCTTACCAATACATAACCCATAACCTGGCCTTTACTTTTACTAGATGAAAACAAGACGTTAGGGTATTTGCACAAGAATAATGAACGGATCCGACTAGAGCCAGTACGCATGCACAGGACAACGAGCGCAAACTATCAAATCGCTAGGCGTTCTGCTTGCGTGTACTCGCTCCAGCCTTGTGCATTCGATAATCTTGCGCAAAAGCTTGTACGTTCAACTATCGCACTGGTAAATGTTCTTTGATAAACTATATGGCTCGTTTATTTCACCGAGGACGCCACCGACACATAACGCAAAACTGGTACAACGTATTAAAAGAGGCAAGAACCATTATAGACGAATCATTTGCAAAAACCTTTATTAGGCAGAAATGTGAATTTGGCCGACACTGCACTTAATATGCCTCCCAATTCCATCCAACGTGAACTCGGTGTCGATGTGGAGTTATTTCAGAATTCTGCGAAACACTGCGGATAACGCCTGTATGACACTCTGGAACATACGCTTGAGTAAGTTAGCTTCTGCAAAGGCTGCGGGCAATTACCATATGCAGATTAAATATTTATCGCATACGTTCCCACCCCCCATCCCCCACCGCTTGCATTCTAATTCACCAAAATATTGCTGCCAGCATTGCGAGAATGAAAAGACGCCCGCCACATCCTAACCGTGTCCCAAAGAGCCACCACACCACAAGCGTCAAGCAAGGCACCGCAAGGCAACGCTGCGCCTCACGTGCCCACACCGCGTGCTGACAGACCGGCGGCTCGTGCTCGATAATCGGACGACCAGCACGTGACAGGAGGCGACGAAGAAGAGAACGACGTTCGAAGAAGCAAAGCTCGAGGGACATTTTTTATGAGTGTAGAGTCTGTTGAGTTGACGGGCACAAGTTCGCCCCAGAATAAATTAGTTTTCATAGAAACGGCTGTTGTAACTGTTGGTTACAATATGAACAACCTGCCTCGCTTAGTTCATCGAGGAGAGTGACGAAAGCAACAAAACGCCTCGTAAAACGCACAAAGAAGAAATAATCAAGTAGTCTTTATTTTTAAAGCAAATGTTCACCTTGCACTCTCTAAACTATAGGGGCACGCCGCCCATAACCTTGTCCCTGTTGCTCTCAGTTTAAAATTGCTGCCATCTTTGGTACTCCCAAGGCAGCGGAGAAACTTTGTAAGCCTTTCGTTTCCCAAATCTAGGCAAGTCTACAACGCGCCTTTATCATTTTTCGATGAGCTCCAAATTAACACACATTGTTCAGAATTTACCACTATATCACCTCATTTTGCGAACATTTTGCGAATATCTAAACCTTGTGAGTCCTCTCATTTTTTAAGAAACCATGAAACAATCATGTATTGTTTTAGCCATGATAATCGCATCATCAACTTCGTTGTAAGTATTATAACTTCGTTGTAGGAATGGTACAGAAACCATCGCCGATGACTGTCAATGTCAGTGAGTATCCAAACGCTTCAAGAAAACTTGTCGCTTTAATCAAAGGAATCGCGTGCGTAGAGGCGTATATTTATTACAGTGAGTATATTTAGTTCGCATTTTTGTCTGATTGCGTAATTCCGTAAAGACAGAGCCGTTAACAACGTATCGGTAGCAGTGGTACACTTGACTAAACATGGAAGGGCCGACTCGACATATCAATGTTCTGCACCCAGTAGGACAAGTGCCGACATGGAAGGCAGCTGCCGTTCTCTGTGCCGTCACCAGAGCCCTCTCCCGAAACCGCGAAAGGGGGAGGGGGCGAAGGAGGAAGAGGAGGGTTGCCTTTGCCGAGCGGCTCCACCTTAGCATCTACGCCTTCTCATGTCTCAAAGCTCTCGAGTGGGAAGACGTGCGTCACAAATAGCTATTACACTTGGAGCTCGGCGACGAACGTGTCCTGCAAGACGAGTTTTGAAAAGCTGAACTGAAAAAAAAAAACAAGACTCAAGAAGACAGACAAGGACGTCGCTGTACTAACAGCTCAATTTATTTATGCGATTGCGGCTACATATATAGTTGGAGTGACGCAAAAAACCAAGGACAGCTACATATTGTCCGCACCTCGTATCGGCCAAGTAAAGGGCGAATGAAAGGATACGACTTTTTTTCAGTTCAGCTATTCAAAACTAGCTCAGGTAATTGCTATTGGGGCATCCGGCAGCTGGTTCCACGAAAGAAAGCGCCCTTTGCATCGGCACCTTTGACGTAATAGTTCAGCGGAAATCCGCTAGGTGGAGATAAGATGGTAGAGCGGCTGCCCCGGAAAGGCGGTGGTCCCGGGTTCGAGTCCCGGACCAGGACGAATTTTTCTTCAACTGCGAGGCTTTCTTTCGAGGAACCCGGTTGGGTTTCCATTGTAGCAAATTGCTACATTTGGGTGGATGTCTCAGTTTTATCGGCACCTTTGTATCAGTGGTGAGAGTTCATTCGAAGACCACCGACCACGAGAACGGGCAAACGAGACAGATAAAGCTATTAACTTTAGAAAAAGACAGGCGGGGGCCTTTTAACCGACGTCAAGAAATACGAAATCCTACACAACTCCCTATACGGGAACGAACCCTCGTCATTTTCCCAAGCCCCGTAATCATTGAAGTACCACGCATCGTTTTACGAGCCAGCTAAGTGCTGCTTTCTCTAATGAAACTACGAAGCGGCAGCTTGCTGGAAACGAGAGACATCAGTTTTATCGCTTCTACGGACGACCCGAAGACTCATAGTGCATCAAATGAGCAAGAAAGACATTGCAGCAATGAAGAAAATGCCAAAGTGTAACATGAGATACTTTTCTGCCAACCGCAGCCTCCAGTCAATAGAAAGACGCATGTAGTAAAGAATGGAGACCGATGCAAAAGCAGAACAAACACCACACTGCAATCATTGTGAACGAGAGGGTTACGACTAATTCGCATAAGCACCGTGAGTGGGAGTACGAAGATAGTGAAGGCGATTCCCGTTACGCTGATGACCATACCACCATCTCACGTTTCCCTTGTGACATGCGTTTTGAT
The DNA here is from genome assembly GCF_013339745.2 of Dermacentor silvarum. NCBI lineage: Eukaryota > Metazoa > Arthropoda > Arachnida > Ixodida > Ixodidae > Dermacentor > Dermacentor silvarum. The sequence continues at coordinate 113,466,837 of NC_051155.1, forward strand.
GCTTGCGATTCGATGCGGTGGCCAGCCGACGCGGGATTAGGAGAGGCTGGTTACCACCATCTTCCTAATATGCACTCAGCGTCCCGCTCATAAGACGCCAATGAGCAGATACTCTGGGCCTTTTTCCATTTCCGCAGTGGCAATAAGAACCTTGCGTGATGCTTATTTCGTTTTCGGCTATTCTGCCACGCAAGTTTCTCCTTACTCCGTTTCCTATAGGCTTCTTTTTTTCTTTCCTTTGGTATTTCGTTTCGGAACGAGCTTGTGGTATCTTATTTCCCTGATGACGCGGTCTGCGCCATTTCTTTCAAGCCTAGGAGCAGATAGTAGATGACGAAAGGAAGAGAGGTGAGTGAAAAGCATTTGCATACGGAAAAAGAGGTTGCGATGTTTAACGCAATCCCAAACTTTTGGAATTAGGTCAAAAGTTGGAAGGGTGACAAGTATGTTGGTGATGTCTATATATGCAGATCTTTGGAGGGTTTTCTTCTGTAGCTTGGATTAGGAGGCTTGAGCAGCTATTGAAAAAAAAAACGCGTTGTATTTCAACTTCTCTGCATTACAGAGCTAGTTGAGAGTGATTTAATAATGTTTTACATTGCGGAAACTGTGCCTACATTCTGCTGATTCCTGTTACCTGGGTCTCGCGTGCGCATAAGGCATATGGAATACAGTTGAAGCAATTTCAGGCTATTCGCAGCGGCCACCGATAGCACTTCGCAAGAACAGCGGAAGGCGGGGTCACATCGGAACACGCAGTGACCGTTAAATTCACCCCCTGGCTCTAGTGTCAATTATTTCTCAGTACCATTACGGCATGTCTCCTTGACAAGATCATGGTGCCTTTCGTTCCATAGCCGTATAAAACCACATGAAATAGGTCTTAGAAGTGCGCACCGCTTCCCTTTCACTGGCTCGCAATTCATTTGTTAGAAATCAGAACAATGGTGCGTGTTCACGCATTCCCAGTATATCAGTTAGGACAAAGTAGTATACTGATTTTATTAGTGGACCCTAACGATACACATTCATGTTTGTGCTATACTCGGCAATAACCGCCACTCATGGCGTCAATATGTGTACGAAAGAACGTCGAGTAATCACGACGTTCTTCATCACGAATAAAAAAAATTTGGGAGTGCTGCAAAAAAAAAAAAACGTAAATAACTTCTACAAATTTCATGCAAGAAAAGCGACAGGAAAGAAATAACAGCAAACTCAACACACTTATTGAAATCTCCGGAAAGCGGTGCTTTTTAATCATTTAAATCAAATGCTAAGCAGAGAGACATATGAAGCGCGCAATTGCATTTTGTTTCTAACACTTGTCACTATTTATGTCATCGGCTTATATTAAAACACCAGTTCACTTCAACTAGTAGTATTTTACTGAAATTCAATGTCGAATTGCATGCTGGTGGTACGCTTTGCGAGTGTTGAATACAGCATTGTGAGCAAATTTCTCTCTACAATGAAGTATGATATATATAACAATGCTTGTTTGGAATCTCCACTGTGGTAGTTCACAGGCTAAGGCGTTGCGCTGAGCAGTATATTGCAGGGTCGTTTCCAGACGCGGCGCGCGCATTCTGCTGGAGGCGGAGTGCACAACAGATCGTGTACCGTGCATCGCGTTCACTTTAAACAACCCCAGAGGGCTAAATAATTCCAGAGTCCCCCGACATGGCCTACCTTATAATCATATCGCGACCCATGCGACCACGGGCACTTTATTTATTTATTTATTTATTTATTTATTTATTTATTTATTTATTTATTTATTTATTTATTTATTTATTTATTTATTTAATACCCACAGCGTCCATTCAGGCGTAACAGTAGGGGGGGGGGGGGGGTACAGAAGTAAAACAAGCATCAAATTAAAATTGCAGGTTTGCATAAAGTCGTGTAAATGAAAAACAGATTATTCTACGTCGACACGAAAGCATACGGCCGCGTTGCACACAGCCACGTCGATTACAGGCGCCTTGCAGATGTCGCATGACAAAAAAAGTACAGAAAGCACAATGATTTTGTATTTATTTTATTTACAGAATACCTGCATCGCCTCGAAGGCATTATCGCAGGGGGGGGGGGGGGGAGGGCAGTTAGATAAAGATATGTTAAATCATGCACAGAAATAAAGAATAAATACACAATGCAAAGTAACATCAAGGTGGAACATACAATGAGTCAACATTTTCAAGCGTAATAGAAAATTTAAACAAAGTTAAGGCAGTAATGCATTGTCACAAACACAGGCGCGAAAAAAAATAATGATTATCAGACACTGAAACACATTCTTCCGGCAACAAATTCCATTCTTTCACCGTATGTGGAAAGAATGATTCAGCAAAACGGTTAGTATTGCAGCTGTATTCACGCACCTTCTTTGAGTGGTCGAGTCGATTCGAGACATAAGTTGGCTCCGATTGGTAGTTGCGGCTATCAATGCCTGTTTGATTATAGAAGATACGGTGGAAGAACTTGAGTCTCAATTTTTTTTCTTCTGGTAATTAACGTTTCCCAGCCCAGCAATGCTTTTTTTTCAGGGACACTATCGAACGGGTTGTAACTATTGGAGACGAAGCGTGCAGCCTGATTTTGAAGTTTTTCTATTACTTGAATCAAATAGTCCTGATATTGATCCCACATCATAGTGGCGTATTCAAGGATAGATCTTATATGCAAAAAATAAAGTGTTTCTTTAACATCTTTGGAATCTGATTTAAAATTTCTACGAATAAAAAACATTTTACTTGCCTTAGATATTGAATGCTGAGTGTGTACGTTCCATTTAAGTTTCGATGTGAAGTAAACGCCAAGGTACTTGCACTCTGAGACGCTTTTTATTGTTGTGTTTTCAACATTGTACTGGGTTTGAGGCTCGAATTTTTTATTTGAAAAGCGGACGTGATTACATTTATTAATATTCAGACTCATTCGCCAGCGTAGACACCAATTTCCTATTTTATCAAGGTCCCTCTGCAAGATTGTTACATCTGATGGTGAATTTATTTTTCTGTAAAGAACACAGTCATCTGCAAAGAGTTTCATGGGGGACTGTATGTCATCTACAATATCATTAATATATATGAGGAATAATAGTGGCCCCAGAACGCTGCCCTGGGGCACTTCTGAGGAAACGGTTATGTGTGATGAACTACATCCATTAAGAACTACACACTGTTTACGGTCATTAAGATAGTTACAAATCCAGTTCTGGGTTTTATTATGTATGTTCAAGGACGTTAACTTAATATTTAGTAAGTGATGAGATACTGTGTCAAACGCTTTTTTAAAGTCCAGGAATAGTGCATCTACATGTTCGTTCTTGTCAAGGGAGTTACCTATAAAGTGTTGGAATTCAACTAATTGTGTGTTGCATGAGTAACCGTTACTGAATCCATGCTGTGAGGCAGTAAAAAAGTTAATCGACTCAAGGTACTTAAATAATTGACTATACAATATATCCTCAAAAACTTTGCACCATACTGAAGTTAGGGATATAGGCCTGTAATTTTCCACCAGTTTTTTGTCCCCAGATTTATAGATAGGATTAACAGCCGCGAGTTTCCAATCCTGTGGAAGCAACCTAGTCTCGTACGAGATTTGAAACAAAATGCAAAGATATTGTGCAATAATGCCGTGACATTTCTTTAGAACATAGGAAGGAATTCTATCAGGACCCATTGATTTAGAGGTGTCCAATTCCTGCAAAACACAGTCGATACCATGTATATCGATGTTTATTTCAGGCATGGAATGTTCAAAGGCACTGTTAGGAGGAAGTGATGTGGTCGCGTCAGTCGTTGGTGTCTCCGAAAACACCGATTGAAAATAGAGATTAAACACTTCAACCTTTTCAGCGTCTGTCGTTATAGCAGTGCCATTTGATTTCAGAGCGGGAACTGAAATGTCGTCTGTTCTACTTGTTTTTATATATTTCCAGAAAGCTTTATTATGGCAATGATTCATAATAAAAAGGCAAAGAACAAGCGAAGAATAGCAGCAACACGCGGTAGTGATAAAGGGTACAGTACAACAAAAAAGAAGCACTAAAAGAAAAGAATATCATTTGCAGCTAGGATTCTGTATCGGTCATGGTGATTGTTAGACATAACCGTGATATTTATCAAGCGTTAGTGTTCAAAAGATTCTATCGGTTTAATGCAGAAAAGAAATTGTTAGTACACGAGATTTCTACAACTGAGGAAGGTAGTCGGTTCCACTGACTGATGGTTCTTGCAAAAAAAGAGCTGCTAGGAGTATTACATTTGTATTCTCTAATCTTGTGTCCATGATCTTTGCGTGCTGATGTGTAGTGAGGCTGGTTAATGTATACGTTACGGTGAATTCGGGTATGATTTCACGTTGAGTCTATCCGTAGAGATTACCTTTGTGCTCTGTAAATTTAATTTGTCCTGTAAACATTCTTCGTTCTCTCCCTTTTCGCATCACGGCTTTGTGGGAGAGCCCTGCTACGCATACTTGGCGAGACACAGACGCCAAACCTCCAGGAAGACGCAAAGGAGCTAGGCCTACACACTGCACTGGAGCAACTGTAATCCGATAGCTGTACCGGGATTATCAAGGTTGCACTGCCTCACGGATGGAATCGTGTCACAAACCACATTAAAACCGTTTTCGAGGGCCCACGTCGTGCACTGCTTGGTAATCTCATACCAAGCGCAAGCGACAACTTCAACTGATAACACACGTGCATAGACTCATCGATTATCTGAAGCTCTTTCCTAAGGAATCAGTCTAGGAAATCCCGACTTTTCTTGCACAGTCCCCGTAATTGGACCAGTTTAGTGTTTATATTTAGGAAAAGCGCGAAAGGACAAAGACGACAAAATAATACAGAAAGAGCGTTCATCCTCTAATCTTCTGTCGCCTTTCTCCCTTCCCGCTTTTTTGAACAATTAATCCACACCTACTCACCCAGTTCGCCACTTCGGTGTAACAATGTCTCCGTGATCGCCTAAGTTTTGAATACACCAGCAGTGGGATCTGGCCAGTTCACCGGTAAATTGTATTCGCTATCAGATCAGGTTACTATTGTGCTTGTGAACAGGGTCAGCACAGCTTGGACTACACTCTGTGCGGGATCTGCCTCCTTTACTGAACAAGAAACTGACGGACATCCGAGAAAATTGGGGAGAAGGCCTTGCGTATGTTAAGAAAGCCCCGATTTACAAGATGAACGATGATGTCTGTCTCACGGCCCCCTCTGAGCGCATCAGAGAAGTGGCAGGACTTTACATATTACTGATACACTATTACATAAATAATACTAGGGAAATTCTCGGAATCTTTAGATACCGTGAAGAAATCTTCTTATCGCCAGCTAGCAGGTCTCTTCTTATATTGTAGTTATTTGCAGTTAAAGGCGCGGTGTGACTGACTTCTGCATCATGCGCTAGGTAACCAGTGTGAGTACAGTGTCAGTTCTGTATAATACGCCTGAGCCGACTTCAGCACTCTCATAGCCCATAGTCTGCGCCGTGCGCGCTATAAATCCTGCATACTACCAAGCGCAAGTTTTGCTCGAAAGCTCAGTGGCAAGTGCGTCCATCTTCTAGCTGCGAAAAGCAGACGTGGCGTCCTTTCGCTATCCAATGTGCGGCGATACTGATACAGGTTGCCTACACCAGCGTTTTGAGACGCCTGGTAGCTGTCGAGGCCCTGTTTCTTATCTAAAGCACCAGTTGCCTTGCGTGCTGCGTGGAGCCAACGTGCCGCGCCCTTGTTTAGTCAGAACACCGTCCGAAGACTTCAAGTGCCACCTTGATATTGCTGTCAATAGGCATGCCCTTCAGACAACACAGCCAAGCTTGTTTCTAACACAGTGTAAACAAAGTCGTCGCAGGGGCTCGTGAGATAAGCACCAAATAATGGCAGCAAACGTAACTATTTTCTTAAACTTTAAGAACAAATTTTAAATTTTGGTTCGCAGACCAAGGAAAGGTGGACCACAATCCGCCGAAGCTCTTGTGATGGATAAAGGCATCACAAGGCCACGATGAGATGTACCTTTAGTTCGAATTTCTTTCCTCGTACCCTTTATTGCATCTGGAAGCTAAGCATGGGCCGATTGTTTTATTTTATATGCATTACAGCTACTGATTGCGTAATTATATTTCAATTTACTTTTCCACATAGATCATAGTTTCCCTACTTCTTCCTCCTTCGCAACACTTTTCTTCTCTATTTTTCGTTTTTCGTAAATTTTTTTGCACCTACTGGCAACTAAATTACTGTACCCTGTCACTGCGAGATGGCACCTGCTGTAATTTACTTTTACTTTGGCGAATATTACCTTGAGCGCAGCAGTATTGTCCTGATCTTCAGCGTTACCAATCAAATTTTCCACAAACTACATGAAAACCTTTTCACATGTTTAATTCAGGCGCTATCAGATCTCCTAAATTATTTTCATTCGGCTTAGCGTAGAAGAGGGCAAACGACGCGGTAAACTCTGGCAGGTTCCTGACATTTTAGACAGCGGAAATTTATTGCTAGCAAGTATAAACAATCCAGATGCGATAGTGCCAACGAAAACATCTATTCTCTTGTCAATGCGTGGAACGAGGTCACACTGAATTCCTGTAGCGGCGCGTAAGTCCGCTTTTTGACCCTAAATCCTGAGGATTACGAGAACGACAATGTAATTGCACTGGATAAAATTTCAGGAGCACGGGCGCCATGCTATTGGGGGGAACTTGTCGGTGCTACCTGTCACTGTAATCCACATAGACACACAAGCAGCATGACTCTCGTGTTTCGTGGTATTTTGGGAACGGCGCGCTGGTTCTCGAAATACCTGCGAGCGGCCGTCAATTATCGTTAATGAGGAGCGGACCGAACGCGGAACAGGGTGGGCGCTATAGTGGAAGACCTTAGCATCCGAAATCTTGACAGGCTGCTGCCAGTGCCCATCGTGCGTAGCAGTCAGAGTCCCGTACTGTGCAAGAAACAACAAACAAGTTAATGAGCAGCGTAAGCCTTTATGCTACTTCCTTCCTATTGATTGTATGCACGGGTATTTCATACAGTGCCTGCGTTTTTTCACATTAGTACTTCGCATTACGAGCCGCATGTTTTCCCAAAGCCTTCTCTGGCTTGTGGATGTGGACTTCGCAAGATGTAGCTTTGCCGGAGCATTTCGCTTTGGAATAAAACGCCTTTCTTCTTTGAATGTGCAGAATATTAAGGTGCTGGAGAAAATACTAAATGTTCTAGCAAATATGTTAAATTACTTTGCAGAGCGTTTATTGGAAAAGTAGTTCAAGTTCTCTTAAAATGGTAGGCAATATCGAGGTAGTAGTAAAACCACCTTTTTTTAGGGGATGGCCCCAAGGCCACCTAGGGAGGCGGTAAAAATATCTCCACGCTCAAATGCCCAGAGCAGGAAGTCCAAACTCTCCTCCTACACGTAAGAGAGCAGCGTACTCAATAAAGTGCCGTTCTGCCACGTGTGTAGGCTGCTTTTGTCTTACATCTTGACTTTGGCTTGGGCCGCATGGCGACATCAGATACATCTAGTAAATATGGGACTCCAGAGTGTGTGATATTCTTCCACAGACTCATCACGTTGTTGGTAGAGGGGGGCTGATAATGGTCAATTAGTAGGGTGCATCAGACCTGCTGTTTCGCTTCCACATTTCCGTGTCGCGAGGTGTTAGGGTCTCCTCCTACAATTATAGCAACCCCAGTTTCGCATGTTCGCCGATGAGCGATCCAGTCGACCTTAATAGGCGCACGTTCACCATAGCAGGAGATAACGTAAATTACCAGTACTTTGACATGATTGGTATCCATTTGAGCAAGCCCAGCAGTGACTTCTTGCAGTGCGGTGTTTGCGGAGCTGCGGAGTGGCATATGAAAATAGCTGATGGATGTTCTAATGTGTATTGGGGCTTTTACGGGAAACTGCGGAAGATTCTCTTTTTCGAACCCCGGCTATAGTTAGCGTGTTGAGGTGAGTATAACCCGGCATCTTAAGGAGCGAGGTGTCTTCAAGAAGAGCACAACGACGGCGAACTGAAAAAGACTGCTTTGTCTGGACAAAGTTCAGTCGAAATTTATTGCCTGAATACGCAGTCGCACTGGCACGACTTTCTACAGAAAGTGCTTCGGAAAACAGACGTAACAATGCCATCTAGATGGGCCAAACAACTTCGATGTACTAATGAAGTAGAGTACCGCAAGGCGTATAACCAAGAGCCAATTCAGTTTTGACCGACCTATTGTGTGCTTGCGCATTTGCATTCGTATATGCGAGTAATACATATTTCCTTATTACAGTGTTTAGCAGTTCCAGCCAATTTTACATAAATTTTACTTTGTCCAGGTCTACAACTGGTGACGACTTCATGAGCTAGAGAAATTGCAGTGACGAAGAAAATACTACACAAGAAACGTAAAATTGACGCTTCGAGTGCTGAGATGAGCAGATATACAGGTACAGAATATCGGTTTGGCGAACGAGAAGAACGGTGTCAAAAACACGAAGAAATATATGTTATGGCATCTCGGGAATGTCATCGCCTATACGAGTACGTGGTGACATAATATTTATTTACACCTACGCAGGAATTGACGGTATTTGTCTAAAAGCGCTAGACAAGGGGGTGCTGACACAGGTGTCCTGTAGCTATAATATTTCTTCAGCTTCTAAACTTTCCCGCGCAGTTCTTTCCCCATTGCTGCCTACAATGGTTATCTTTTTAAACAGCGGCACGCAGTCAGAGTCCCTACAATGCAAGACAGCACGTTTAACATTGTAGTTGTACTCTGAGAGTGCAGTGCATTTTTCATGCAATTTGCGTGTTGAAAAATTTCAAAGCAGCATTATTACAGTGTGCAATACAGAGGTGTGGATGATTTTATTTGCGTTAAAAGCCCTCGGTTGGTAATACTTAAGGCGCAAAATCAACGCAAGGAAGAGAATGAGCAAAATACCATGCAGTCAATCTCCTTCACAGTTACTAATATATTTACCTCTCGCATATCATCACAAATTACTGTGAACCTTTATGCACATTTTACTGTGCATTTAAAGCACACATTTATTTGGAATTGCAATGCTATTTCTGGATTGCCTGTTGCAGTTCTTCAGCAAACTAGAGACAGCATGCATACAGAGACTCATGTTCTTAATTCTGATTGATAATACGAGTACGTTGGAAAATGTTGACAGTCATTGTTCTACTTAATTATTAAATCAAACAATAGATACAAAAAGAAGGTTTGCCACAGTAAATAAAAAAAGGAACTGAAAATACTAGAAAGTTAGCAATAGAAATGAGTTCCATCTAGAAACATATTGAATGAAGAGAAATATATCAGACGTTTCTGTATAACAGAAATCATTTAAAGCCTTTTTTTTAGGATCACATACTTCTACAGCGTAATTAGGCTGCTAGTTCCATTATTCGATCACAGAGGACAATAACTGCTAATTAAAAGCCTCGTATACAAGCGTTATATCTACACCAACATCAGTGACGGGCATATTTTATTCCCTATACTGGTTGATGGGTGCAAGAAAGCTTTCCTATCTTGCGAAAAAATGTAAGACTTATATGTGCATTCTTTCCACCCACTTTGCAGCATGCATTTGTGCTTGGTGCTAAAGTGGACTTCCACTTCAAGCAGCGAATAACCGAAACAAAGTCGAGGCGAAGGAAGCTGCACGCCAAGAAGTATTTGCTAAAGAAATATTGCTCTACACAAAATCCGCTCTGATCGGACAACGTTCAGCCACGTTAACAATGATTGTCTGCAGCTTCACTTCGCTTCCTTTAAACGTTGTCCTCCAAAAGACTGCTACCCGCACTTGGCTGCAACAGAGAAAGTGTACACAGAACAGCGTGTAACATTCGCCTATTGTCTGTGGCTGGCTAGTGCCCATCCCGTTTGCGAGCTCATGGCAACAGCAGCACTATACGTGCGGCCATGTATAGGAATTGCGCCAGTGGCAGCATGCACTTCGCGAAATTACGTTCTAACTGGAGCAAGAGCAGAGACATTTTTCAAAGCAACAGCGGTGGAGAACAAGCTACGCCCACGTCGCTGCTTATATGTCTGTGTTTTATCCAAATGCCGGGTCCGTTTCTTCTCGTACAACTTCATAGCTTTCGCCGCAAGTAACATCAGAGAGCCACAACCATGTGGTGCGAAAGCATTTTCAAGCCCATTGGTGCTCTCAATTCTCGTGTGCTAAGGGCACGTCCGCAGTAGGATAGGTCCGACGTGCCTAAGATTTTTTTTTTTGCAACGTTGAAAATGGTACGGAAGGAGGCATACACGTGGGACAAAGTCCCGCACAGGAGCACGCGCAAGCATAAATGGGCACGCGCGTTTGTGTTAGCGATATGTTGTATTGGTTATGTCTCCTTTGGGCAGTTCAGATGAGTTTTGAGGCAAGAAGTGCGTAAAATAACACGGTAGAAAGGAGGTCACAGCACTGACTATCAACTGAAGTATTTTATAACCGCGCCCGGGGCAAAAGTTGGGAAGACAACAAAACACCATGTAATGATTTGCATCCAGATAGCTTATCTCACAAGGAAGGCACATGACAGATGTGTCCGCCTTTCCTGACTGTCATGTTATATTTAGCACCGTTTGGCTCAAGAATAATACGAAATTGCTCAGCAAGCCATCGTTCATGTGCGTGTATAGCTAACCCTATTAACTTTCCTATAAAGAATATATTTTGTAATGCCTACAAGTCGGTAATGGCTTTTCTTGTTTTGGTTTTTGCCTGAATTTCTATAGTTGACGCTTCCGGCTTTCTGGAGTTATAACGCCGAGCGCAAGGTTCTCGGCCCATGGGAAGCATTACCTGCGCTTTCCGCGCTAAAACATCCCTGCTGGTTTTTCTAGGGCCCACACGTTCCAATAACACTTTGTAAGTGCCTTTAGTGTATATATGCCTGTCAATGGGTATGCTTTAGTGCGTTTGTGTGAGGACTACGCATACAAAATAATATTTTGAGTTTTAAGAAGGGCGGGTACCTTTAAAAATGAAACTATAGTTTCATTTTCTCCTTGTTGTGGCTGCCCAAAGGTACCCGCCCTTCTTAAAACTCAAAATATTATTGTTCGTTTCGCATTTCCATAGTAATTGCAATGCTGTGAGATACACATTAGAGCACAAATAACAGCGAAGCGTTTATAATCTACCCACTTTCGTTTGCCCCTGCGTCACTCAGCGCGTTTCTACGTGGTCCTGAACATGTTGCGTGGCGTACTCAGGACAAAGAAAAGTGATGAGTAATGATTCGGCAAACGGAGAACTGAACATTAGCATCACACTCTGCTGTCAACGACGATCTGAAATCGTGTAACAAATTTTTTTACCATGTATACACCTGTCAGGTAAGTCGCCAAAATTAACAAATTTCAGTTGTGTAGTTCTGTATTCTGCGCAGGTGTCCCTGTTTTTGGCGACATTTATATGCAAGAATTACAAGTACAGATCTACCACAAGGATTCGTATCTCACAGGCCGCTTCATTGAGACCACCTATTGAACTTAACATGCGCTGCATTGAGCTCCGCACAGAACATTTTGACAGAACTGGTCTTTCTACCCCTTCGCGATAAGACCCGACGACATTGGTATCCACTGTCGTCAGGCCAACAAAGAGGTCTTACCAATATCAAACGGACCCTTCTTACGAATTTCTCATGCCGCGAGGCTTCGATGCGCAAGAACAAGCGTGCTTTCCCCGCTACACGCTGAATGTAGCCTATGCTAAGTGCTTTAAGTTAACTATTCAGTTGACAGACTCGTCAATGGGCTCTATTTATGATGTCGCTGCGGCCTTGCAATCTATATCAAGTTGTATCTGCTATTACTTCTCCGAGATACCATCTGTGAAGGTCACAGATGGTATCTAACTTGGAAGAGCGCAAGGTTCTCGGCCCATGGGAAGCATTACCTGCGCTTTCCGCGCTAAAACACCCCTGCTGGTTTTTCTATGTCCCACACGTTCCAATAACACTTTGTAAGTGCCTTTAGTGTATATATGCCTGTCGATGGTTGTGCTTTAGTGCGTTTGTGTGAGGACTGTATATATCAGGTTTCTCACCTAAAACTTGGAGTAACACACCAGGTCATCAGTCATGCTCACATCTTGATTGTATGAATAAATTAAAGGGAGCATCTCTCTTTTCACGCACATATGCACTTCGCCACTTCTCGCAGCAGCATTCTTTCAACAACGAGAAGGTAGTGGATGCTGTATTTGAGACTTTACGAAAGCTTTTTTTAACTCTTTTGTGATGAAGTATTTATTATATACTTATGGAACTGAACTTAACGTATGTCTTAATTTGGGTTCGCCCATACCCCGTGGTTTTTCTGTGCAAGTCAGGTATTTCAATCAGTTCAAAGGTTGCCTCTTTCATAAGTGATATATAACTAAGCAAGGTTCACCCTCACTTAAACCGCTCCTTGGGTGACCGTGTCCTCAAAATATTTATTTACGCGGACGATTACTTGTTTTCCTGTACTGGTGTACACTTTGATGGTTTTACAGCTTCTGTGACTAATTAATTCAAAATAAAAGTTCGGGTTAAAGCTATATAAAAATTGCCTCTGCGATACTGCATCCAACTTCTAGAGAATTACATTGATCTTTGAACCTTCATCTGAGATCATTGAAACCATTGCTAAACCGTGCTGCAAGCATTCTCATGTAGTAAAAAAAGGAATATTTATTTCGTCCATAAACATGCCCTCACTATGTCTTTTGTGCGTAAGTTGAGTATCAGGTTCAGTATGGAAGTAACGCATCCTTTAAAAGCAGGTTGTCCTCGTGTGGCCGTAGCCACTGTATCAGAACTTCTGTAATGGTGCAACATGGCTTTCAGTTCACACATCGTTGCAGAAAACATTGAGAGTAAGCAGAGAGCCCTTCGTATACCGTACAATCACTCTCGGGGACTATAGAATAAGGGTAGAATAAAGTCGATTGAGGTCAACATTGTTTTTACTGCTAAAAATAAGTTACAAAACGTTTGCGCCGCATGCAGAGAGAAAAAGACTGAGATTCAAGTGCAAGAAAACACGCAATAGTGCTAAGGTGGGGTGAGACTTCGTTTGGTCAAAAAATTCAATTTTGAGATTTTGTACTCTTCCGATAGAGAATTTCTTTATCTTTCATAAATATATCACACTTGGGTATTCGTGATTTCAAAATAATATTTTTGTCCTTATTCTTCGACACGTTGACAGGAAAAGTGGGTGTGTTTTCAGAGCGCTTATTGGCGTTTTTCCCAGAACAACATTTTTGGAGGTTTGTGTACCTTATTTTCGGGAACCATAAGTCATAAGCTAACAAAAATACTCACATGTGTTAATTGGTGGTATTTTCATAAGTGGAACTGAAATCAATAGCCTACTTGCATTTCTATTTTTTAATATAAAAAATTCATAACTGAAAATTTTCATGCATCGACAAATATAAAAAAATATAACAAACCTAGTTTTCGTTGTAAGCACATAATTCTACTTCCACTCCTGTAAATTGTTAGTTTGCAACCTTTGTACAAAATTGCAATACTCTGCAGATACTACAGCCTAAAAAAAGGTACATACGCAGAATAAATAAGAAACTAAAAATAAAAATTGCTAAATAGAATTTAAAGCTTATTTTGAGCTCTAATGCAAGCTGCGTCTATCTTTAAAATTCCTTGCAAATTTCATAGCCATATCTTTTATTGCCGCTGCTGTACAGGAAAATTATGAAACTAATTTCTAAAGTGTCAGCCTACCTTAAGTAAAGCATACCAACAAATTTGCCGAGTGCCGTTTGGCCGTAGTATATAAAGTTCCTTGTAGCTGAGGTCGCTTTTAAATATGGCAGACAGGGAATTTCGTCAATCAGAGATTATTTGAGCATAAACGACCGTTGACCAGCGGACCATCTTCCATTTGTTACACTGCCGCGATTGCAAGTGTAGTCTAAAATTTGTACACAGCACAGTTCTGTCCAGACATAATAACGAAGAAGTGTACATGACGGTTGTGGCTTTCCATATCATTAATGTGGGTAGCAAGTGCGTCAGTCGCACAGTTAACTAGCACAAACAGGAGTCGTCATGCCCACACGTGTACATATTTGACGCGTTGACACTGCCTCCCCTTCAGCATGGGAAGACACGTTTTTTTCAGACCGTCCCTGTGCGACCCTTATAATGATAGTTGGTGTTTGAGTTGTCCTCTTCGTTCTATTTGTGTCCATGTTTGCACCACTGTCTTTCAGTCAAAAATGCCTGACACAGCCCAATATATGGAAATGTGCCGCCGTAAATCAAATTTGGAAAAGCCAACCTCAGGCGTCTCACCGATATTTGTTAATTTATGGACCAATTTTCTTTTAATATGTATTATTCTTGTCGAATGTCCACCGCGTTTTTCTGTCAGGTATCAGAACGTACCGGTAGGCCGATCCCGAAGGCAGAAAATTCTAATATATTGTCTCAAACAGTATCCTACAAGTGCATTTCGAGTACACAGCTGATGTCAGACCTGGTAGACGGCCGATGATGCAATGTGCAATCACCCATGGGTCGACACATCCGCTGTCGTATTCTAGGCATAGGGTACCTGGATTCTTGCACAAATGCGCATCGACGTCGGCCATGACGCACATTTAGCCTGCTCCGTCGTAACCAGCGAATTGACCCGTGAAATCACCAGTAATGCCACCGCTCAAGACATGACTGTAACCAGATTCAGTGAACAGATGGGGACATTGAGTACATATCTCAAATGATGTACAAATGTGTAATTTTGCATACTCTGACAACGCAAAGTTGTAAACGTAAGAATTATCTTTTGAGTGAAACAGCATAAAAAGTTGTCGCAGTTTCACCTGAAAGGCGAAGCATCAATTGCGATAGCAAATTTGTAGAGAGCTATACGGAGTAATGATATTAGCTTTATCAGCTGTATAAACTTGGACATGCAGCAGCACCGGCAACGCGCAGAACTGTTGTCGACGCCGTCGGCGTTTTGCCCGCGTTCGCTCAAAATGCGTGCGGCGTTGGTGACTGTTGCCGGAGCCTCTGATATAAAAATGTCACAGTTTCGCCCTAAGGGCGAAGCAATGAATGCGATAGCAACACAGCAATGTCATACGAAGTAAGGTGAGCGGCTTTGGTAGCAACAACACGCAGAACTGTTGTCGACGCCATCGGCGTTTTGCCCGCGTTAGCTCAAAATGCGTGCGGCGTTGGTGACTGTTGCTGGAGCCTCTCATATAAATAGGCACTTGGTGCCGCAGCTAAACGTCGCGTCCCTTCCTTCCCCCTCCCCCACGGCCTCTCGCGCGTCTGAAGAAGGCGCGTTTGCTCTACATATATGGTGATTGTAAAGGAGAAACGAGACGCCTAATTCTGCAGCCCTTAAGCGAGCACGGCGCAGAACGCGCGTTTGTTCTCCGCCGTGCGTTCACTCCCCGTGAAAGACGCGCCCCTCGCGCCCTTTCACTCGCACATACAGCGTTCGGCAATTGGCGCTGAGCCGTGCTCCCTCAAGGGCTGCAGAAGATAGCGCCAACCTTTCCCTTTCCCTCAAGAACCACTTACCACCGGCGACGATTTCATCTCCAAATGACGTCATACGGAACCTCACGGCGACGGCGACGGCGACGCCGACGGCAGAAATCTGCTTTTGAGTGTCCATATAATTGCTATCGCAATAATAGGCACTTGGTGCCGCAGCTAAACGTCGCCTCCCTTCCCTCCCCCTTCCCCCCCTCCCCCACGGCCTCTCGCGCGTCGGAAGAAGGCGCGTTTGCTCTACATATATGGTGATTGTAAAGGAGGAAAGAGACGCCTACTTCTGCAGCCCTTAAGGAAGCACGGCGCAGAACGCGCGTTTGTTCTCCGCCGGTAAGTGGTTCTTGAGGGAAAGGGAAAGGTTGGCGCTATCTTCTGCAGCCCTTGAGGGAGCACGGCTCAGCGCCAAACGTGCGTTCACTCCCCGTGAAAGATCGCGTCCCTCGCGCCCTTTCACTCGCACATACAGCGTTCGGCGCGCTGAGCCGTGCTCCCTCAAGGGCTGCAGAAGATAGCGCCAACCTTTCCCTTTCCCTCAAGAACCACTTACCACCACCGCGCGGCCACGATTTCATCTCCATTGACGTCATACGGAACCTCACGGCGACGGCGACGGCGACGCCGACGGCAGAAATCTGCTTTTGAGTGTCCATATAATTGCTATCGCAATAATAGGCACTTGGTGCCGCAGCTAAACGTCGCCTCCCTTCCCTCCCCCTTCCCCCCCTCCCCCACGGCCTCTCGCGCGTCGGAAGAAGGCGCGTTTGCTCTACATATATGGTGATTGTAAAGGAGGAAAGAGACGCCTACTTCTGCAGCCCTTAAGGAAGCACGGCGCAGAACGCGCGTTTGTTCTCCGCCGTGCGTTCACTCCCCGTGAAAGATCGCGTCCCTCGCGCCCTTTCACTCGCACATACAGCGTTCGCCGCCGCGCGGCCACGATTTCATCTCCATTGACGTCATACGGAACCTCACGGCGACGGCGACGGCGACGCCGACGGCAGAAATCTGCTTTTGAGTGTCCATATAATTGCTATCGCAATAAAACATTTCGTCTTCGCAACATGTGGTGCAGGTTTATGTTAAACATTTTGTACAGTTCGTGAGTTCCCTTCTACTACCAAGCAAGAATGCTTAATATTACGTTGCGCTCAAGAGATGTTCTGGCAGCAAAACTGCTATAGTTTATTAAATGAACTGAAAATCACACAAACAAAAACATTACTGTCCGGCAATTCGCAGACGACCGCTCAACATATCATGAAATCAACTATCCACATATTCACGCGTCCCATAGCCAAACCCTTGAGGCTTCCAACACGTTAGGATTACATTTTACCTTCATTCGAACTACAACTTACATTTGATGATCGCTATAATTATCCGATATCACGACATTTGTCCCACGCCGGATTTTCTTACCAAATGAAGAAACTTCAAAGAAAAGCCTCAAGGATGATTCTCACCCAGTAGTCATGCACTGACATGAAGTGGTTTGCTTTCTTTTTTTCTGTCCTAAATTTCTATTATTCCAACGTCACCTTTGTAAAGAGCGCGCGGATGTTTTGTCCCTTTCGGTAATACTTGCGAGCATGCTACATCCCTATTTTCCTGTATGCCCAATGTACGTGTGTTCGCACAATGAACAACAACAACAACAATAATAATAATAATAAAAATGTCACAGTTTCGCCCTAAGGGCGAAGCAATGAATGCGATAGCAACACAGCAATGTCATACGAAGTAAGGTGAGCGGCTTTGGTAGCAATATGAATTGTAGTAAACATGAGCTGATTAAGTAAGCAGGTGTGCTGCGGCGTAAGTAGACCGACATGAAGAGAGACTCGATGACCACGAGAAGGCGCATGTGAAACGGTGGTGTTGATGAGAAGCGCTTCCCGTGGGCAGCGCGTGCGAAGGGACACACCTGTAGCGCTGCACTGCCGATCCGGGCAGCATTGCGTGTGTAGCGTGCGTTGGAAAATGTGGCCCGACTATTACGAACTGAATGAACAAGCGTGGTGTGAGCGCGCACAAACACGAAGAGATCACACTGAATGACAGCAGACAACGACTGTCAAAACGCTGGCAGCAAGCATACGCCGCAACGGGCGAAGGTACGTGCGGTCTATCGCTTCAACGGAAACTGAGCGGCGAATGCACTTAAGGTCAGAGCCGTGTGGAGATAAGAGACGGTGCGAGCGAGCGACGAGCGCGGTTGTTGGCAGAGAAGTGCGCCCCCCCCCCCCCCCCCCCCCCCCTTGCTCCCTCCGGCGCTGGCTTCCTGCTTCCTTGCTTGCGCGCGGGAGATTGAGTGCGTTCGCTCTCCGTGATAGCGCGCGTCTCCGCACGCTTCCTCTCGGGCATACGGCGCGCGGCGAAGATTTGATCTATAGGGAACGTCACGGCGACGGCGACGGCGACGACGACGGCGACGGCGACGACGACGCCGACGGCAGAAATCCGGTTCAAGTGTCCATATAATTGCTATCGCAATAATAATAATAATAATAATAATAATAATAATAATAATGTTTATGCACCACAAGAACAAAAACATACTAGGCGGGCTTGTCGAAGCCTAAATGGCTACTGTGACTAGGCCCGGCAGCGCCGGCAACAGCGATGAGGTCAGCGTACGTACATACAGGCGTTACCTTAGTGGCGAAAATGATTGTGCAAACAAAAATAAAAATAAATACATGTTGTTCTAATGTAGCGTGAACATTTTTCACACTTATGTAGAACAAGAACAAAAATAAATACATGTTACTCCAACGTAGTGAAATTTTTTCTCGCTTATATAGAAATACAAGTTACGGCAACCAAATTACATCAAATAAACAAATACCCATACCAAACAAAATCAAATGGAAGATGATATTTTCTTTAAAACCTTTTTTTGACTGAACCGAGAAGAATTCGTCAGGCAGAACATTAAAGATTTTTTACACATAGACACATCGTCGTGCCTCACCATACCTAGTTGCTGAACGAGGAACTTTGAAACGCTGGTTGTCCCTTAAACGTCGAGGAGCTACATATTTCTCGCTGAATTGGTGGTTCCAATAATTTTGAAGAACCACACTTTGCTTAAAGAACGACTGAAATGAAGGAAAACGTAATGCTGAAACGAAATTGACATCTGATACTTGGCCAGAGCCATACGCAACACTTTTGAATATATTATTAAAGACGATAGTCTTTCTTGGGGAACTTAAACGCTGAAAATTTGGTCTGTCTGTCTGTCTGTCTGTCTGTTTGTCTGTCTGTCACCCGATTCAGCCACCCGGCCAAAGTTGGACCACTTGCTTACCGCCCACACTACTTAAACTGGTACGGCTATTCATACTTGTGAATGTTATCGATCACAAAGTAAATATTACGCATATCTGAGGCGCAACATCACTAGGTAAGTATTAGGAGATGTGTTCCTTTAATAGAAAATACATAGATACGTAACTCTAAAGACCCTAGTTTCTTAAGCTGCGCTGAAAATGCCATGCTATGCGCGCCGACGAACGACGTTCCCCGACTGCGCGCCGACGAGCGCCCTCTGCCATGGAGGAAGGAAACCCTCTGCACAAGCTCATGTTTCCCGATGTATTGCCAGATGGCGTCCATGTCTCACGCAGCGCCTCCTCAATTTTATCAATGCCAGCCAGATGCGGCCGATTCAACGTAAAGGAAGCGCTGTCTGAGGCAGGGCAAAACATAAATGGCCGCTTGATGAAATAATGCGGTAAAATGAAATCTGTTCAAACAAACCTTCATGCCAGGACGGAAATGGTACGAGAACAGCATCACGGGTGGCCGCGGATCAGACCAGCACTCATGTGTACGGCCGGCAGAAGACTATCGTCTTTCGACGACATTTGCAGCGAAGCACGCAGATACGCGGCAAATTTTTTTTATAAACTGTCAATTCGCGTTTGCCATCGCAATGCGTAGAAAGCGAATACGGTGATTCCATATCGTATTATGCTGTACGCGAGAGCATGCCGTATGGTTTGCTTTACCGATAATAGCTTGGAAACATTTTATATAAAGACAACCAAACAACATTCATAAGTTTCCCACACAGATAGACCACGTGATGCTGCCATGACATGCCGCTATCAAGAAATCAACTGAGATATCTCACGCTGTCTACATACTGAACAGGGGTACAAGTACATGAAACGCAGTGCTGGTCATGCAAGAATACTGCAATATAAATTGATGTGGTCTTTAAGAGATTTCTAAAACATAATAACTGTGCCTTACTAATATTTACATTAATAAAAGTTTTCGCAAACTAGTACATTACACTATGTGTTGTACTTTGCAGGGCACCCACAGCCTTTTCATATTTGCTGTGTTAATAATACTCTATCGTCTCCATACTGATAGATAGTGCCTTAAGGAATTACTAGAGAAAATCGTTTACGAATATATTACATAAAAGAGGTGATAAAATCGTCCGTGGGGAACACCGGCTATAAGCCATTGCTTGCTACTGACGGTTTCTTGTCGGCCATCACTATCTGCGACCTACCTCACATGTAATTTCTCAGTACGTCATTAAATGGTCCTCTGAATCCTATTAAATTAGTTTCGCTAGTAGAATCTTAAGGTTCACTGTGTCAAAAGCTGTTGCGATGTCTAGAAATAGTGAACAGATGAATAAGTTGTCTTCAAATCCGGAATACACTTCATCTGAGAATTCTTCTAATAGGGCTATGGTACCTCAATTATTCGCAATGAAACCAAAATGCCTGGGCAATAAATTGAAAACCTAATTACAAAGACGCCATGCGTTCATACGGGAATTTTTCGAATATCTGGAAAAGTAGCGGCATAATTGAGATTGGTCTATTTTTTTAACCTTATCTGTCCTGCCTCCTTTATACTCGTATAGTGGTTTAACTATAGCCGTTTTCAGACTCTAGGCAACTACTGCGGTTTCTAAAAAGCCATTAATTAAAAAAAGGAAGATGTTCGCAAGCACATCGGAGTTTCTTTGTATGGTGTGCCTACTGATGTGCCATCTATTCTTGGTGGTTTACTTTGCCGAAAACTAAAAAGAATCCTTTTTAGGACAGGCGTTGATAAGCTAGGCATAGAAACGGACGCCGGCACAGATTCCTTCAGCGTACAATGATTTTCCTGTTAGTATAAAGCGTTTTCAGAAGCACGCGAGAAGAAATGGTTGAATGCGTTAACTACCACGGTTTTGTCATCTGGAAATGAGTGAGTGGGATTAGAAAGCACCTCACTTCCTATCCTAAGATTATTTATTATATACCACGTTTATTTACTATATACCACTCAATAATAATAATAATCATCAATCAATCAGTTATTTATTGTACCCAGCAACAACCATGACGACTTAGCTCTCGCGCACGAATACACAGAAAAAGAAATATAGCAGGGGAATATCAGTAAAAAAACAATGACTAAAGATAACAATCTTGAAAAGAAAAGAAAAGTGTACATACATGTAAGAAGGAGCAAAATGCATACATAAGAAAAAGGAGTAGAAGGGAAGTTGAATCTTATGATAAACTAAGAGACGACAACGCAAAGCTCACAACAGAATGACAGTGAGTTGTGAAAAATATCAAGATCACGAAAGTGGGCGTTATAAAGACTGTTTTCTATGGACGGTTTTGTGTTGGGGTGAAAGGCAGCACCATGGAAAGATCTGTGTTCTCTTGTGATCTTGCGCGGAATACGAAACTGGATACAACTGAGGAGTTCGGGGCACATGAGGCTACCGTGAAGGAGTTTGAAAAGAAACAGATGCTCAGCACGTTTATGTCGGCAGCCAAGTAAGCGCAATGACAATAACTTGACAGTCCTAGAGCAAGGTCCAGCGTCCGTGCTAGCAAAGCGGTGACGTGTGCTTGGAAACTTTTTCTGGACCCAATCTATAATGTCACTGCTGGATCTAGAGATCCCTGTTCCAGACGACCGACGCGTACTCGAGTTGCGGAAGACAGATTTTTTGTGTACAACTTACGGAACGGTGTAAAGTTGTATGAAAAAGTACACCGAGAAGATTGATCTCATGGATCCCTACACAATGGTACAGAACCTACCGAATAAGAAATAGAAATGCTTGCAGTTTTGCGGGTTAAGGTCGTGACTTATGTCTTAACAGCATTCAGGGTTAGGTTATTATCTGTGCATCATTTAGAAAAAGAAAGCAAATTAGACTGCAGGATGCGACAGTCATCAACAGTGGAAATTGCCTTAAAGATCTTGATATCATCGGGCATAGAAGGAATGAAGAATACCCAGTAGCGGAAAGAACGTGCAATAATAAAAACTTTTAAAAGGAGTGGTCATAATATTGATGCTTGAGGGACGCCACTGGTTGCCATGTAAAAACACGTTTGGCCATTCACGTTAACATAACATGACTCATCAAGAAGATAACTGCGCAAGAGATTTACAATTGGCGATTAAACACCAAAGAGTGTAAGCTTGATCAGAAGCAGTGAGTGGCCTACCATATCAAAAGCTTTCCTAAGATCATAATAAATGGTGTCAACTTGCCCTCTTTGAAGTAGCGGCAAGGAGATCTGGGTGATGAAACTTGTGATATTTGGGATAGTGGAGCGGACTGGTGAGGAATCCATGCTGATTGGGGATTAATGCTTTCTTCACAGTAAAACTCAATATGTTGTGAAGAGCAAGCTCAAAAAATGTCACAGTTTCGCCCTAAGGGCGAAGAAATGAATGCGATAGCAACACAGCACTGTCATACGAAGTAAGGTGAGCGGCTTTCGTAGCAATATGAATTGTAGTAAACATGAGCTGATTAAGTAAGCAGGTGTGCTGCGGCGTAAGTAGACCGACAGGAAGAGAGACTCGATGACCACGAGAAGGCGCGTGTGAAACGGTGGTGTTGATGAGAAGCGCTTCCCGTGGGCAGCGCGTGCGAAGGGACACACCTGTAGCGCTGCCCTGCCGATCCGGACAGCATTGCATGTGTAGCGTGCGTTGGAAAATGTGGCCCGACTATTACTAACTGAATGAACAAGCGTGGTGTGAGCGCGCACAAACAAACATGAATAGATCACACTGAAAGACTGCAGACAACAACTGTGAAAACGCTGGCAGCAAGCGCATACCGCAGCGGGCGAAGGTACGTGCGGTCTATCGCTTCAACGGAAACTGAGCGGCGAATGCAGAGCGCATAGAAAGGTCAGAGCCGTGTGGAGATAAGAGACGGTGCGGGCGAGCGACGAGCGCGGCTGTTGGCAGAGTAGAAGTGCCCCCCCCCCCCCCCCGCTCCCTCCGGCGCTGGCTTCCCGCTTCCTTGCTTGCGCGTGGGAGATTGAGTGCGTTCGCTCTCCGTGATAGCGCGCGTCCCCGCACGCTTCCGCTCGGGCATACGGCGCGCGGCGAAGATTTTATCTATACGAACCTCACGGCGACGGCGATGGCGACGGCAGAAATCCGGTTGAAGTGTCCATATAATTGCTACTCTAGTCTTATAATTCACCGCTCACGGCCGGCTGATCCCGTTGATAACGCGAGCGGACCGTCGCTCCGACCACTGACAAAGCGCGATAAGCATGAAAAGGCATTATTACCGGAAAGGCATCGCTACAAAATATCGGCCCTATCGCAATAAAACCTCAGACGTGGCACAGAGAAGAGAAATTGGGCGATAATTTGAGTAAAATTTCGCTTGGGCCTATAGCTGATACAATAATTCACCCCTCTGAATTTGACTTTATCGCTTTGCGCATGTGATAGAGTTAGCAGATCTCTGTAATACATTCTGTATGCCTGCGCGGTTGTGTGGCCTAGAGTTTATATATGCATTGACGACGTAAGAAATAAAGAAGTTGTTAGTCAGCGCCAGTGTGTGTCGTATATATTCCTTTTGTGGTCCGTCTTAGGTGTTTGCGCTGGAAGTTTAAGTTCAGGATAATTTGAGACATCGGTTTTACAGCCAGACCTAAATACAGGAAAAACACGAACACTTTTCCACATGCGAGGGAAATGGAAGTATTCAGAGAGATATTAAATATAGATGTCAATACTGGGACAAATATATAGCCGTAAGCTTTTGAAGTTGCGGAGGGGATGCGTCAGGGCCGCAGGATAGGGAAGGCTTCAATTCGCTGATCAGCTTTTCATCCAACACAGGACTAGATGTAGGAGCCGTTGTGTACTGATGACTGACACCAGCGTTGAAATCTGAAGGTTTATATACGGAAGAGAAATGGGTCGCAAAACAACCATCCGCGACTGCTTGGACTTCTACTCCTCTAGAGTCGAGCAGGCGAAAGCACTCTCCGCGATTACTATAGCGCTTACGGATATATTTGCGAAATTCCGCCGGCCGGTCGGAGGCGCTCTTCTCCAAGAATGCAATATATGAGTCACGATCCCGCTTAGAGAGGCGTTTGCAGAGACTTCAGGAAAGCTGAATTTTTCTGTCCGCTTATTAGGCACAGAACCTTTGTATTTACGGTGCTCGCGATATTTATACTTTAGGGCAGTGATAAGTTCAGATGAGAACCAGTGGGGATATTTATAGTGTTTAGGACTCTACAGAGGCATGTGTTTGCCCATACTGCTCAATACAAGCGTGGTAAACTGATCTATTTGGCAATCGACATCAGTTTTATCTGTGACCAGTGGCCAATCGGTGGCGGACAAGAAATCGCACAAGCCAGCATAATCACCCCGCTTGAAAGCAAAGCGAGAAGATTCATTAATGCCAATGGGGGAGCTCTGCCTCAAGGCTGACACAGAGGCAGTTATCTTAGCGAGGGGTGAAGCTTATCGGGACGGACAAGGGAAATGTCAGAACGGAAGACATCTATAACTTGAGCATTCAAGAGGCAAAGGTCTAAACGTTGCCACAGGAATTGGCTGTCAAATTGCGCTGCTGGAGAGAACAGAAGGACGGAAAGTCCAACAACAGGCTGCATTTGTTCTCTCTGTAATGATTATATTGAGAATGTGTAAGCGTGTTGCAATGAATTCTTGATGTGTTACCATCACCAAGAAGGATTACTCTGTGCTTGCTATGAGAGGATAAGACATTTTCAATAGAAGAGATGACCTCATGAAACAAGACAGAAGAAATATTCGGTGGCACATAAAAAGTTCCGATTAGCAATTTTTCACAGCGTGCTAAGCTGACTTCAAGCCAAATCGATTCCTGAACACTTTCTCTGTCGTTGCGCCTAACACATCTCAGTAATCTGTCAACAGCAAATAAGTACGCCAGCACCTTTCTGTTTAACTGCACTTAAGTCCCTGTCACGGCGAAAGACGTAGTAATGTGGTGGAAAAAAAGCTGCAGAGGAAATTTCACTGCAGAGCCATGTTTCGGAATTAACAAAAATAGGAATTGACAATGAAATGACATTGGCAAAAAATTCATGCGCCTTGGTGCGAAGTCCACAAAAGTTTTGGTAGAAAATGTCCAGAACACGCTACTTTGATGTTTTGGGGTTTTCTCGGAAGCGTGAAGCATACCGTTGTATGCTTGAGCACCCCACGGGACGACTTAAACAGGCATTCCATTGGCCACATCGAGGCATTCAAATCGTGCCTCGCCTTGAGGCGTTTGCAGGCATTCGGCGGTGCTCTGACGTTTGAGAGGTGAGCAGTCAAATCAGCAGACGTGGCATATGAAAGAGCCTAGACACAAAAATGGCTTTCGGTCGCGGAGCGCGTTTCGCCACAGATATTCTCTTGCCCTCCCCAGCTCCAAAACAGGCACGCCGACGTTCACCCCGTGTTGTCTTGGAGAGCGGGTCAATGGCGGTAGTCTTTGGCGAATCAGTCCGGACTTTCGCAAAGTGCGTTTCCTTGGAGGGGTGAAGTGGCAGCACAGCAAGGCCGGTATTTTGTAGCGATGCCTTATGACTCATTCTATACTAGTCTTATCATCCACGGCTCACGGCCGGCAGATCCCGTTCATAACGCGAGCGGGCCGTCGCTCTGACCACTGACAAAGCGCGATAAGCGCGAAAAGGCATTAGCACCGGAAAGTCATCGCTACAAAATACCGGCGCTGGAGATATGGATGA
The DNA here is from genome assembly GCF_013339745.2 of Dermacentor silvarum. Classification (NCBI taxonomy): domain Eukaryota; kingdom Metazoa; phylum Arthropoda; class Arachnida; order Ixodida; family Ixodidae; genus Dermacentor; species Dermacentor silvarum. Next base: position 113,492,476 of record NC_051155.1, read on the forward strand.
AGACGGCTTGCCATGCTCATCTCGCAGGGCACACACCTCGACCCGTAGCGCACCTATAGCCTCAGCCTGCTGAGTGGATGCCAGCGCGTTTTCCCTACGCAGCCGCCCCACCTCATCACTGAGGAAGGATATTCCGTCGAGGGCCTGAAGGAGAAGGTCACGGTGGGCAGCCATGTCACCGACCGCCTCAAAACCGGTCCCGACGAGAGCGATGCCCTGTGTAGGGGTCGCCGATGAGGAAGCAGTGGGCGGGTTGACATCGCTAAGCCTAGCGGCAGGGAACGTCGGCGTGGTCGGCGTTCTCGCACAGGTTACAGGCGAAATCTTTCTCAACAGACTTCAGAAGCTCGAGGTCCTTGTCGGGCAATGCAATACACTTCACGTGTGCACGTTTTTCGCATGAAATACATACATGAAATAATAATAATAATAATAATAATAATAATAATAATAATAATAATAATAATAATAATAATAATAATAATAATAATAATAATAATAATAATATATTTATTATTTACTGCGCCCAGAACTAACCATAAGGTCTGAGCGCTGGCGCACGCATACAAACAAAAGGCAGGAGAATAAGTAAAAAACAAATAATAAAAAACAATTTGACAGGAAGTCTGTACATACAACAGGGTGCAACGTGAATATGAAAGAAAACAAAAGGGTAGAGGGGCAGTTCAACATTGTGTGAAATTATGACACAACAACGCAAAGCTCGGAAAAGAACAATGACATCGAGTAGTAAAAAAATATCGAGATCATGAAAATACGCATCATAAAGGATTAGTATTCTGTATAGAGTTGCTCTAGGGCTCCCGGAAAATACCAGTATAGAACGTTTCGGCAAATTAGGAATCCACAATACTGACACGTATACATGTTTGTCTTTCACCGGTGACCGCTTTCCACCGGCTAACAAATGTTATCGCTCGGCGCAGGACGCGCCTGTATCGGAAGTTTCTGTAACGTTATCGATGCTTCTTTCCATTGCCTGTTTTCACCGACGGTTATGTTATCTGATTGTATGACCGAGGCTAATTGTCTGGAACTTTCTGGAAGACCCACGGGCATCAGGGATTATTCTGGAACCTTCGATGACTCAGGTATAAAAGCCGACGCGTTTCGCCGCTGATCAGATTTTCGACGATCGCCGACTGTGTTCGCCGCTATCGTTGTGCTTTGAGTGTAGCTTGCTTTTGTGGGCACAGGTTCGCCCAATAAACAACCAGTTTCGTCATACACAGTTTTACGACTGTTTACTTCAGCGTCACTCCTACGTGACATCTGGTGGAGGTGCTTTTGTGTCCATGCAGCGGACGCCCCCGAAAAGCCGTGATCCAAGCCCGAACCTCGAAGAGAGTACCAACGTCGTCCCGGAGCACCGAGCTAGCCTCAGGCTACAAAACCAACCCCCGCAGTACGTACTTCTTCCCGAGAAGACCAGGAAGTGCATGGCCACGCCGACCGCATCAACCATGACAGCCACAGTGCCGCCAACACCGATCGTGTTACAGCACCCCCGGGAGCCACCGACGTTCCGCGGATCAACATTTGAGGATCCGAAAAGCTGGCTGGAGACGTATCAAAGGGTCGCTGTATTTAACAACTGGAACAGCGACGACAAGCTGCGCCACGTCTTCTTCTCATTGGAAGATGCTGCCAGGACGTGGTTCGAGAATCGGGAGTCGACCTTGACAACATGGGACCTGTTCCGCCACGGCTTCCTGCAGACTTTTACAAGCGTTGTGCGCAAGGAAAGGGCCGAAGTTCTCCTAGAAGCCCGGGTACAGCTGCCCAACGAGAACATCATGATTTTCACGGAGGAGATGACTCGCCTCTTCAAGCACGCCGACCCCGACATGCCAGAAGAGAAAAAAGTTCACTTCTTGATGAGGGGTGTCAAGCAAGAGCTCTTCGCGGGATTGATACGCAACCCGCCAAAGACTGTTGCTGAATTTATTTCCGAGGCCACAACCATTGAGAGGACGCTCGACATGCGGACAAGGCAATATAACCGCCGAACGCTGGCCGCCAACAACATCGACGTTAAAGCACTTGGCAGCAACGACCTGCGCGAGACCATCAGAGCGGTCGTTCGCGAGGAACTGCAGAAGTTCTTCCCAAGTCGCAGCCTCAAGTGGCATCTATCGCCGACATCGTCAAAGAGGAAGTTCAACGCTCATTTGGAGTTCCCGATGTGCAGCCGCAATCGCCGCAACCCCAGCCGGAAGCGCTGACCTATGCCTCCGTCTCCCGTCGTCAAGGCCCCCCTCCGCGCTCGCGCCAGGGCCCCGTAACGCCGCAGTTCCGACGTCCACCACCGCCGCCGCCAGCACGCCCGTCCGTCGTCCAGCGCAGCTACCCGAGAAAGACGGAGATTTGGCGCCCCCCCCCCTCCCCACCGCCCGCTCTGCTATCACTGCGGGGAAGCTGGTCATGTCTACCACCGATGCCCATACCGCGAGATGGGCCTACGAGGGTTCGCCGTCAACGCGCCACGTCCACAACTTGGGGAGCGGCCACGTGACATCGCCGACTACCTCGCCGGAGCCCAGTGGCAACCACGACGACCCTCACGCTCGCCGTCACCAGGACGCTACTTGTCACCGCAGCGCCGACCATACACTGGCCCAGCCAGGGGCCGGTCCATGAGCCCCTATCCGCGAAGCTAAAAGCAGCAACCGATGGAGGTGCGGTTGCTGGACGACGCAATGCCGAAGATCCTCCGCCGCCATCGAAGAATATTCGCGAATCATCACGACGAGATATCAGCATGCCGCCTGGCAAGAGCCTTGACGACAACACTTCGCCGCCGAAAGAAGACCTGCCCACGTGACATAGCAGCAGCGGAGCAAGCCGACGCAGCCGTGATCCGACGCCACGACTTAACCGCAACGCCAGACGACGGTCTACCGACTTAGACGTGCTAATCGATGGTCATAACGTCACCGCTCTCGTCGACACTGGAGCCGACTATTCCGTCTTCAGTGGCCCGTTCGCCGCCAAGTTGAAGAAGGTGAAAACAGCCTGGCAAGGACCCGATATCCGGACAGCGGGAGGCCACCTAATAACGCCGACTGGAATCTGCACAGCACGAGTCACGGTAAACAACCGCACTTACCCGGCGAGCTTCGTAATCCTGCAGCACTGCTCCAGGGATGTCATCCTAGGCATGGACTTTCTAAATCAACACGGTGCAGTCATCGACTTAAGGTCCAAGTCGATAACGCGTTCAACGCACAACGCGATACCACCGGATACAAGCATAAGTTACCATGCCTTGAATGTGCTTGAAGAACAAGTCACCGTTCCGCCTCGCTCCAGCATAATGATTTCCGTCGGTACCGAAGTTCCTGCAGACATAGAGGGCGTCATCGAGGGCTATCATCACTTACTGCTCGACCGTGAAATTTGCGTCGCTAGCGGCATAGCTGAGCTACGTGCAGGGAAAGCAAGGGTGATGCTCACGAACTTCAGCTCCGAATACAAGCACATTAACAAAGGCACCACGGTCGCCCACATCGACGAAATAGTACAAGCCAGCAGTGTTTTCACCTTCAGGGATACCAGTGCACCTGCAACGACGACTATAGTACCTGAGCCAACTTTCGACGTCAATCAGAACCTTCCCAGGCATAAGAAAGAACAACTAAAAGCTCTGCTCCTGCAATACAAGGACTGCTTCTCGTCGTCGTCAAAAGTTCGACAAACCCCTGTCGCCAAGCACCGCATCATAACCGACGAATATGTCCGCCCACTCCGTCAGAGCCCGTACCGAGTTTCGGCGCGCGAACGCGAGGCCATAAGGCAACAAGTCGACGAAATGCTACGCGACGACATCATCCAGCCGTCCAAGAGTCCGTGGGCGTCCCCCGTGGTGAAGAAGAAGGATGGAACCCTACGTTTCTGCGTCGATTATCGTCGCCTCAACAAGATTACGAAAAAGGACGTATTGACGACGCATTGTATCGACTCTACAACGCAAAGTATTTTTCGTCGATGGACTTCAAAACCGGCTACTGGCAAATCGAAGTCGACGAGAGGGACCGGGAGAAGACTGCCTTTATAACACCAGACGGACTGTTCGAGTTCAAGGTCATGCCGTTTGGTCTTTGCTCGGCACCTGCGACTTTCCAACGCGTCATGAATACAGTACTGGCAGGCTTGAAGTGGCAGACTTGCCTCGTCTATTTGGACGACGTCGTCGTGTTTGCTTCAAGCTTCGAAGAACACCTGCGGCGCCTTGAAACAGTTCTTCAAGCAATCAAAACCTCCGGACTCACGTTAAAGCCAGAAAAGTGCCGCTTCGAGTATGAGGAGCTCTTGTTTTTGGGGCACGTCATCAACAAGTCTGGAGTGCGCCCCGACCCTCAGAAAACTGCGGCCATCTCCAACTTTCCTCCGCCCGCTGACAAGAAGGCAGTGCGTAGATTTCATTGACTGTGCGCCTATTACAGGCGCTTCGTAAAGAATTTTTCACGGATCGCTGAGCCACTGACGTATCTCACGAAGGCCGACGTCGAGTTCAAGTGGGAGACGCCGCAAGTCGAAGCATTTGAAGAACTGAAGCGACGCCTGAAATCGCCGCCAATACTTGCGCATTTCGACGAAAACACCGATACCGAAGTCCACACCGACGCAAGCAGCGTAGGACTCGGCGCCGTGCTTGTGCAGAGGACTGACGGACTAGAAAGAGTTGTAAGTTACGCTAGCCGGTCGCTATATAAGGCGGAAGCAAATTATTCCACAACAGTAAAGGAGTGCCTCGCCATCATCTGGGCTACATCAAAGTTTCGCCCCTACCTTTATGGCAAGCCCTTTAAAGTTGTGAGCGACCACCACGCCTTGTGTTGCCTAGCTAACTTGAAGGAACCTTCAGGTCGCCTCGCACGCTGGAGCCTGAGACTTCAAGCATTCGACATCACCGTCGTTTACAAGTCCGGACGAAAGCACTCTGACGCCGACTGCTTGTCTCGCGCCCCCGTCGAACCGCCGCCACAGGACGACCAGGATGACGACACTTTCTTGGGACCCATCAGTGCCGACGAATTCGCCGAACAACAGCGAGCCGACCCGGAACTAAGGAGCCTTGTAGACTACCTGGAAGGCAAGACCGTCATTGTGCCGAAGGTGTTCAGGCGAGGATTGGCGTCGTTTTTCCTTGCAAAACGACATTCTCCTAAAGAAGAACTTCTCGCCTCTCCGAGCCAACTACCTCCTCGTGGTACCCTCAGCATTGCGTCCAGAGGTTCTGCAAGCTCTCCATGACGACCCAACGGCTGGACACCTCGGTTTTTCCCGCACGCTCGCAAGGATACAAGAAAAGTACTGGCCTCGCCTCTCTGCCGACGTCGCCCATTACGTAAGGACATGCCGAGACTGTCAGCGACGCAAAACACCGCCGACAAGGCCAGCCGGACTTCTGCAGCCGATCGAGCCACCTCGCAGGCCGTTCCATCAGATCGGGATGGACTTCATTCATTCCCGTCCGACGTCGACGTCCGGGAATAATGGATCGTCGTAGTTACGGACTACCTCACCCGCTACGCCGAAACAAAAGCCTTGCCCAAAGGCAGTGCCTGCCGAGGTAGCCCGATTCTTCGTTGAGAACATCCTCCTGCGTCACGGTGCCCCAGAAGTCCTCATCACCGACAGAGGTACAGCCTTCACGGCTGAACTAACTCAAGCCATCCTGCGCTACAGCCAGACAAGCCATCGCCGGACCACCGCCTACCACCCGCAGACGAATGGCCTCACCGAGCGCCTAAATAAGACCATCGCCGACATGCTGGCAATATACAGTCGACGTCCGAACACAAGACGTGGGATGCCATCCTTCCGTACGTGACCTTCGCATACAACACGGCCATGCAAGAAACGACGCACATGGCACCGTTCAACCTGGTCTACGGAAGGAAACCGGCAACGACGCTTGACGCCATGCTACCGGATGTCTCCGACGAAGAAAATCTCGACGTTGCGACCTATTTGCAGCGTGCCGAAGAAAGTCGACAGCTCGCCCGCCTGCGCATCAAGAACCAGCAGAGAACCGACAGTCGACACTACAATCTTCGACGACGCTACGTCGAGTACCAGCCCGGAGACCGTGTTTGGGTCTGGACTCCGATACGCCGACGAGGACTTAGCGAGAAACTCTTACGTCGCTATTTCGGACCATATAAGATCATCCGACGTATTGGCGCACTGGACTATGAGGTCGTGCCAGACGGTATTTCGCAATCACAGCGGCGCCGCGCACGACCTGAAGTCATCCACGTGGTGCGTCTTAAGCCTTTCTACGCCCGCTGACGAACTTAGGTACTTTGTTACTTTATTTTTTTTTCTTTATTACGCGTGGTTTGTTTTCACTTTCACATTTGTTTGTAGTAGAGGTTTAGGTTGGGAAAAGATGCGTATTTCTGCGCCCTTATAGGGAGCACGGCTCAGCATCATCACATTTGTTTGTAGCATCGGGACGATGCTTTTTAAGGGGAGGGTATTGACACGTATACATGTTTATCTTTCACCGGTGGCCGCTTTCCACCGGCTAACAAATGTTAAACGTTATCGCTCGGCGCGGACGCGCTGTATCGGAAGTTCTAGAACGTTATCGTGCTTCTTTCCATTGCCTGTTTTCACCGACGCTTATGTTATCTGATTGCATGACCGACGCGAATTGTCTAGAACTTTCTGGAAGACACGCGGGCATCAGGGATTAATCTAGAACCTTGGATGACTCAGGTATAAAGCCGACGCGTTTCGCCGCTGATCAGATTTTCGACGATCGCCGACTGTGTTCGCCGCTATCGTTGTGCTTTGAGTGTTGCTTGCTTTTGTGGGCACAGGTTCGCCCAATAAACAACCAGTTTCGTCATACACAGTTTTACGACTGTTTACTTCAGCGTCACTACTACGTGACAGTATGATGTAGCCTGCTACTGTTGCCACATTTGTATTAACCCCCATTTGTTTCCTGTTTAGGAGGTCCCCCCGACAGTTTTTACTTCGGGACCTCCGATTGTGCAATTATACTTCACCTGTAATATATTTTTTGTACTACTGATGAAAATAAATTCAACTTCAACTAACAGTACGCCATCAAGTGTGAACTGTGAGGCGCGCTCTAGTGTTAGAGATTGTGCTCGAGACTGTTCCACAGTGTAGAGCATGAGAAAGGGCCCTGATATGTAAGTGGGCCTGATGCGATGCCACATGCGTTCGAATAGCACTCCTAATTTACGAATGAATTTGATTAAATTCTGGGGTGTTACTTGCCAAAACCACAGTCTGATTATGAGGGACACCATAGTGGCGGACTGCAGATTAATTTTGACGATTTAATTTTAACGCACACCCAATGCACTGCACACGGGTGTTTTCACATTTCGCCCCCATCGAAATGCGGCCACGGAGGCCTTGATTGCATCCCGCGACCTTCTGGATGGATAACGCGAAGTGCCTCACATGTGTGAGATGCGGAATGGAGAACACTCGCCATCCTGTCCCTGCGAAAGTGGATGCCAAGCGAAACCACCACTACTGAGGGGCGTATGCAATGCTTTATGGCTTTAGAGTAATGATAGTAGTGTTAGTTTAGAATTAAAAATTCATTAAATTAAGGAGTTTTACGTGCCAAAACCACGATCTGATTATGAAGCACGCCGTAGTGGGGGACTCGGGAAATTTGGACCGCCTGGGGTTCTTTAACGTGCACCTAAATCTAAAAGTACACAGGTGTTTTCGCATTACGCCCCCATTTAAACGCGGCCGCCATGGCCGGGATTCGATCCCGCGACCTAGTTTTATAATAATGATAGGTAATGGTAATTTTGACAGCATGCTGCCGCCTATAGCAGTGCTGCAACATTGAAATAATCAGGCTGGTTATTTTATATACGAAAGGCTAGGGAAGTCACTCCCCACGTCTCCACAGCAGCTTGGGAAAACAGCAATCTTTACAGGGAAACGTATGCGGGTAGCACTACGCTACCACGAGCGCCTTATCATTGTTTTCAGCTTGTTCTTTATTTTAACGTATGCTGCTCTGTATGCTGTATGCGGGATTCAAGGAATGTATGCACTGTTCGCTTCACTTTGCTGAGTTGCTACGAGCCATTGCATTTTTAAAGCGAAAGCCTTAGGTGTCTATGTTGGCAGTAACCTTTCAATGAGCTTTCCGTGACCTAGGCCATGACCTTCGCCGTGACCTTGGCCGTGACGAAAAATGGCCGACGCCACAGAGTACAAACACGTCTAAAAATGCTCGGATTGATATCATTTCTCAGAGAGGTTCCTGTAAACAAAGTAAATTAGTAGCTTTGAAAAGAAAGCTTGATAAATTTCGGTCTGAGTGGGAATCGAGCCCGGGCCCCCGCGGTGAGAGACGAGCACGCTTCCCTGAAGCCACGGTTGTGGCTTACTAAAGGTGTGCCTCGTGCGTGCGTTTGACTACGTCACGTGGTCACAGAGACGCGCTCGTGCCACGGCTCGCGCGTTCATCATTGTCGTCTTCTTCCACAGCTGGCTTCGATGCCGCTGGTCATGCCAGTGTTCCCATACTGCCCCTCGCGCTCGTGCCACTGCTCGCGCGTTCATCATTGTCGTCTTCTTCCACAGCTGGCTTCGATGCCGCTGGTCATGCCAGTGTTCCCATACTGCCCCTCGCGCTCGTGCCACTGCTCGCGCGTTCATCATCGTCGTCTTCTTCCACAGCTGGCTCCGATGCCGCTGGTCATGCCAGTGTCCCATACTGCCCCTCGCGCTCGTGCCACGGCTCGCGCGTTCATCATCGTCGTCTTCTTCCACAGCTGGCTCCGATGCCGCAGATCATGCCAGCGTTCCCATACTGCCCCCTCGCGCTCGTGCCACTGCTCGCGCGTTCATCATCGTCGTCTTCTTCCACAGCTGGCTCCGATGCCGCTGGTCATGCCAGTGTTCCCATACTGCCCCTCGCGCTCGTGCCACTGCTCGCGCGTTCATCATCGCCGTCTTCTTCCACAGCTGGCTCCGATGCCGCTGGTCATGCCAGTGTTCCCATACTGCCCCTCGCGCTCGGGCCACTGCTCGCGCGTTCATCGCCGTCTTCTTCCACAGCTGGCTCCGATGCCGCTGGTCATGCCAGTGTTCCCATACTGCCCCTCGCGCTCGTGCCACTGCTCGCGCGTTCATCGTCGTCTTCTTCGACAGCTGGCTCCGATGCCGCTGGTCATGCCAGTGTTCCCATACTGCCCCTCGCGCTCGTGCCACTGCTCGCGCGTTCATCATCGCCGTCTTCTTCCACAGCTGGCTCCGATGCCGCTGGTTCTGCCAGTGTTCCCATACTGCCCCTCGCGCTCGTGCCACTGCTCGCGCGTTCATCATCGCCGTCTTCTTCCACAGCTGGCTCCGATGCCGCTGGTCATGCCAGTGTTCCCATACTGCCCCTCGCGCTCGTGCCACTGCTCGCGCGTTCATCGCCGTCTTCTTCCACAGCTGGCCCCGATGCCGCTGGTCATGCCAGTGTTCCCATACTGCCCCTCGCGTTCGTGCCACTGCTCGCGCGTTCATCGTCTTCTTCCACAGCTGGCTTCGATGCCGCTGGTCATGCCAGTGTTCCCATACTGCCCCTCGCGCTCGTGCCACTGCTCACGCGTTCATCATCGTCGTCTTCTTCCACAGCTGGCTCCGATGCCGCTGGTCATGCCAGTGCTCCCATACTGCCCCTCGCGCGTTATCATCGTCTTCTTCCACAGCGAGCTCCGATGCCGCTGGTCATGCCAGTGTTCCCATACTGCCCCTCGCGCTCGTGCCACTGCTCGCGCGTTCATCATCGCCGTCTTCTTCCACAGCTGGCTCCGATGCCGCTGGTCATGCCAGTGTTCCCATACTGCCCCTCGCGCTCGTGCCACTGCTCGCGCGTTCATCATCGCCGTCTTCTTCCACAGCTGGCTCCGATGCCGCTGGTCATGCCAGTGTTCCCATACTGCCCCTCGCGCTCGTGCCACTGCTCGCGCGTACGTTTGTCGTCGTCTTCCACAGTTGGCAGGCTTTCGCCTTCACGTTTTACAAACGTCTATAACTTGCTTTTGCTTACTTACGGGGGTATGAGCCATTGATGATTATTGTTCTCTGTCGACGGATGCGAAAAAATCCCGGGATCCGAGCCATAGACACTTCGCATTAAAGTCATACGAATCAGCGTTTGTGCTTATTGTTCTGATCAAAATGCTATAAAAAACCATGCTACAAAAATATCCTTATGCGCTGCTCGGAAGAACCTCGAGTGTCCTTACGAATCCTTTTACTTAACCGTATGTTTGACTGTTCGCACCAAATTTGAGTACACGCGTGTAATCGGTAATGTTATCTTGATGAAGAAAGTAAGAATAAATCTCCAGTCCACTGAACAATTCTGAAAGCATAGGACTAATACATCTGATTTTCGACAAGAGAATGAGATTGACTATGCTAAGTTAAATATATATCGTTGGCAAGTGAAAATATATATATCTATGTATAAGAGCTTAAACAAGTGCAAGTCCTCCAACCATAACTTCACAGCTGCAGCATAGCAAAATGCAGGAGCCAGATATTGTGGAGTTTTATAACGTAGCTTGAAGAAGGTCAAAGTAAGCTTAAGGTGGTCTACGTGAACGGGATTATCTCGTCCAGTGCCGGCGCAGATCGTCAGGTAGCATAAGGTGCTCAGGAGAAGTTAACAGGGGATAGGCGTTCCACGACACGCCAGGCGACATCATACGGACTTAAATAGCAGTTTGGAAGGCACACGAAGAGCGCGCGACGGCAGGTAAACGTATGCCGTACGAGAGTTCTTGGCTGGAAAGTAGCAGTTGCGAAGTCATCATCATCATCGTCATCATCAACCTAAATATAATGTCCACTGCAGGACGAAGGCCTCTCCCTGCGATCTCCAATTACCCCTGTCTTGCGCTAGCCTATTCCAACTTGCGCCTGCAAATTTCCTAACTTCATCATCCCATCTGGTTTTCTGCCTACCTCGACTGCGTTTCCTTTCTCTTGGTATCCATTCTGTAACTCTAATGGTCCACCGGTTATCCATCCTATGCATTACATGGCCTGCCCAGCTCCATTTATTCCGCTTAATGTCAACTAGAATATCGGCTATCGCCGTTGTTCTCTGGTCCACACCGCTCTCTTCCTGTCTCTTAACACTATAGTCCTAAGATTTTTCGTTTCATCCCTCTTTGTGCGGTCCTTAACTTGTTCTCGAGCTTCTTTGTTAGTCTCCAAGTTTCTGCCCCATATGTTAGCACCGGTAGAATGCAATGAGTGTACACTTTTCTTTTCAACGACAGTGGTAAGCTCCCAGTCAGGATTTGGCAATGCCTGCCGTGTGCACTCCAACCCAATTTTATTCTTCTGTAAATATCTTTCTCGTGATCAGGGTCCGCTGTGAGTAATTGACCTAGATAAACGTACTCTTTTACAGACTCTAGAGGCTGACTGGCGATCCTGGATTCTTGTTCCCCTGCCAGGCTATTGAACTTTATCTTTGTCTTCTGCATATTCATCTTCAACCCAATTCTTACACTTTCTCGATTAAGGTCCTCAATCATTTGCTGTAATTCGTCTCAATTGTTGCTGTATAGGACAATGTCATCTGCAAAACGAAGGTTGCTGAGATATTCGCCGTTGATCCTCACTCCTAAGCCTTCCCAGTCTAAGAGCTTGAATACTTCTTCTAAGCATGAAGTGAATAGCATTGGAGAGATTGTGTCTCCTTGCCGGACCCCTTTCTAGATAGGTAACTTTGTACTTTTCTTGTGGAGAACCAATGTTGCTGTGCAGTCCCTGTAGATATTTGCCAATATATTCACGTATGCATCCTGTACTCCTTATGGTTACGTAACGCCTCTGTGACAGCTGGTATCTCTACTAAATCAAATGCTTTTCATATTCTATGAAAGCCACATAGAGAGGTTGATTGTACTCCGCAGATTTCTCGATTACCAGATTGGTGACATGGATATGATCCATCGTAGAATATCCCTTCCTGAAGCCATGGCCTGTTGTCTTGGTTGGCTGAAGTCAAGTGTTGCCCTGATTCTATTGGAAATTATCTTGGTGAATATTTTATACAATACTGAAAGCAAGCTAATGCGTCTGTAATTCTTCAATTCTTTAACGTCTGCCTTTTGATGGATTAGTATAATGTTGGCGTTCTTCCAGCTCTCTGGTACACTTGAAGTCGTGAGGCATTGCGTATAAAGGGCCGCAAGCTTTTCAAGCATCATATCTCCTTCATCTTTGATTAAATCTACTGTTATTCCATCTTCTCCAGCAGCTTTTCCCCTGGTCATGTCTTTAATTCGAAGGATATTCGTTCAAAATCGGTTTCTGGCGCTACTGGACGACCGATGTTAAACAAGTTGAACGCTGGTCTAACTGACGACATTCGCCGGACCACCTGAAGCCCCTTAAGCAGGCGAACAATCCTGGGTATTCGGGAAGTAGGGCGTAAGGCGTCGAATGAATGAGACCAGTGGCGCTTGCAGAGGAGGATGAAAAGAGCAAAAAAAAAAAAAAAGTCAGAGGCCTGCGCGGCCCACGCAGCACAGCGTAGGCTGGTGGAGCGGCTCAAGAGTAGCTCCAATTTGGACACCACGCACAACAGGGTCTTCGCGGCAGTCTGTTCGCCTCGTTTTGACGAGAACGATCTGAACTGTCCGCCCGGCGTCGACGGCGAGCTGCGGCTTGTAATGTTCTCTGCCCAGCAGTCTGATGAGCCCGATCAAGCCTTACTTACAACTGCAACTTACATGTCCGGCGCGCCGCGTTTGCAGGTACCTTCTCTAGATGGCGCCACCATACTGGCGGAGGCTCGGCAGCGGCAGCTCGGGAGCGCGTTGATTGCGCGCCTCGTCTGAATCGCATATCGTCGTCTGCGCCTGCAGACGCTGCGTTTGCAGGCATCTTACCTGGATGGCGCCACCATACTGGTGGAGGCTCGAGTCGTCTCCCCCTGCGTTTTCCTTAAGGCCAGCCTCCATGAAGCGAAAAAGCGACGAACTTTCGGCGGCGGCCGCTCAGCGACGGCCACCCGCCGCCCGACGTCAAATAAATGACTGTTCGCCGCCGATTCACTCTCTCCAGATATTCTCCGCACAGCACACCGCCGCCGCTGGGAGTCGTCGCACGCGGCAGAGAGCGTGGACCAATCGGACCACAGCGCAGAGGTTTACTTCCGTCGGTCGCCCGTCGACGGGAGTTTTGGTTGTTGACGCTTGGCTACTGTTCGGCTATTTCCTACCTTCATTTCAAACGCTCGTTTTCCAGCGCTGATTCACCTTCTTGTTGGTTTTTCTGCCTGAAAGTTCTTGTGAATAATATGCGGTCACTGCTTGTTTTGTGTACTCTATGTAGTTAGATGCTTCGTTTCCCGATGATGCTCTGCTCATGCATACCCGCAACATGATGCCTTGCGTACCACCATGTTTTAGAAAGACGTTTGATTGAAGTTTGCAGGGTGTAGTTCACTGGCACATCCGAAAAAAAAAACGCGAACTGATGCATCGCGTATGTGCGGCATATGGGCGGCTCGCAAGCCACGTACGTAAAACATGGCGGCGGTCCCCGCTGCCCGCTTAGAATTGAATTTTGCGTGGCTTTTGTAGAATTCGCTTCGTTTGTAGCAAATGACTGCGTTAACGGCTTTCGCTTAGTCTCAGGCCGCTTGGACTACAGTGTATTATGAATAACCTTGGGGAGTTTTTGAAATCGCATCTCGTTTCGAACGACACGAAGCCCAACAAGGGGAATCTTTGAGATCGATGAAGTCGAGAGATAATTGCGACAGTGGCATATGGCCTCTGAGATCGGAAGATCTCGCAGGCCAATTAAAACTGCAATAAACGTGCGCTGCTTCGCGTACGCTGTACTATAGCGCATATAGCGTACGCTATTAGTTGCGTACGCTATGCTGAAACTGTCTAATAGCTTTCCGTATTTCCTTGTAGCAGGGCAGGCTCGAAGGCGGAAGCTGACGGGAGAAAAACTCAGCTGCGCGCGAGCGGAGAGAGCCGTAAACAAACACAGGATGACATACGAGGGATAAGTATCGGCGAAATAACGATGTGCCGTGTATTCACAAAAAAAAAAAAAAAGAAAAAGAAAGTGACAGTCTAAACAGATTGCGGCTAACAGCAAGCACTTATTGTACGCACTTTTTCAGATCAGGTGCCTTATTTTACGTGTAAAAACATTGATTTAGGCGCTGTTTTGCCTTCTGCTTCCATTCGCCAACGTCGCTTTCGTAGCCTATCTCGTCTGGCCACAATGACTCCTCGCGGGTTGCGTCATAGCTTATGGTTGCGTCGACCGCATGGTCGGCGGCGTTCGCCGGCTCTTGGTTGCATGGAGTGTGGTGTCACGAATTCGCGACGGCGCTTCCCGCTGGACTTTTCGTCACATGAAATCCGTCGCGAAAGTTCGCTGCATGGAGGTTGGCCTTCATAGGGTACTTTCCGCGGCCCCATAGCAAGCGCTTACGTGGCTCAGTGGTAGAGTATCCGGCTCCCACGCAGTGGGCGCGCGTTCGATCCCGGCGGGAATCGGGTACTTCGGGGAATCGGGCCGGAGCATCATCGTGACCCGAAAAGGCTATTGGAATGAGCCCATAACAGCTTACGCTGTAAAAAAGAAAATTCAGTAGACCTGTGCGAGTTTACAGAAGCACGCTGCTATTTTTCAGCAAAGCTGTTTCTTTCCAGTAGTTTCCATAAGAATTTGAATTCACTGTATTGATATCATATATTTTAAAACGTACCCCGCACATGACGCATACTTTAATCCTTGCCTTCACCTAACGCTTTGCAGCACTTGGTAAGGAATTTATTGCAAAAGCGGTAATTCATCCACACACATTTTACTTTGCAAGCATTTGCTGTAATCTCCCCATTTCTAAATTATTGCTGAATTTGATCTTGGTTGCTCTCGTAGTTCTCACACGGTGGAGGGATAAATTCTGAGTTGTAAATTCTGGTCCACAACCATTTTACTTCGCACACAGATTCGCCATAATGTTCCTGGCATTTTCACTAAATGTGATCTCGGTGGCGTTTACAGTTCTGCCATAGCAACGGTTAAATCGTGCATGACTGTTAAAGCACACTCATAACGCTCCCCACTGATTGCATGTGTTATTTATTCCAAAGGCCGCGATTAAACCACATATTTCGAAGTTTGCCTACACATTACCCTTAACCTGGCCCTTAAGCTGGGAGATATATCAATGCTTTAGATCGTAAAACATAGCGTAAAACAAACATTCAAGCACTTGCTAAAGCAATTTATTGCAGTTATACTCGAGGTACACCGTAGGCCATTGGCGCCGTCGTGCTGTCCCGCTATCGACGACGCATGCGCGTGGAATAATCCACTGAAACGTGAGCTCGATGCTCTAGGAAAAGTAATCCCATCAACCATCATTCAAAATAGTGGCTCAGGAATACATGGGCCATCAAGCGAACTCCAGCCGGCTTAGTGGCTTTGGCGCAGCGATGCTAAGCGCGACGTCGCGGCATCAAATCCCGGCAGCGGCGGCCGCATTTCGATGGCGGCGAAGTGCAAGAACACCCGTGTACTTAGATTAAGGTGCACGTCAAAGTACCCCAGGTAGTAAACATTAATCTGGCGTCAACCACTATGGCATGTCTCATAATCAAGTGGTGGTTTTGTTGTTAAGCGAGCCCACCAAGCTGCAATTCATTTAAAGATCTTAAAGTGAAACGACAAAGAATGAAAATATTGTAAGCACTATTAACCTATTCATCGTTTTCATACGTACATAGCCATCATCATCCCTGATCTTCTGTTTCTTCGCGCATGAGCTGGTGCGTTTCCTTTCTGGAATAAAAGCGCTTCACAGTTTCCGCCTCGGTCTTATGATATTCTGGAAGTGATTGGCATGTTGGGATATTCTTGTCGTATATAACCGAGCTGTACGTCAAAGTGTTACTTTGTTCTGAACCGAAAAGACGATGCCGACCAAAATCTGATAGCTTTCAATCGCCTAGCAAAGCGAGACGTAACAGATGAAAAAGCACGAGAAATGACGTTCACAAAGCATGAACTCGGACATAGCATAAAAGAAGCCATGTTCGTGTACAAACACGTATTCCCTCAGTTAAAGAAGTTGCTTTGGAAGACTAGTGCAAAAAAAAAAAAATTGCTGTGGTTTAGCTTTGGTTAACCCCGGTTGATAGCGAAAGCTTCACTGCCCTGGCTAGGCCCGTTGTCGAGCTGTGGCCGAAGCGTGGTTTCATAATGATATACAGACATGTTTGCAATGAATACAGTATTTATTCATCATTTTTTATGCCTATGAAGACACTGCGGTGATCAGTAAAGTAGTGAGACTTGATTGCAACTCGCAGCCGGGCCCAACTGTACCCGGGCAACAGCGGCAATGTCTCTTTTCAGGGCTCCGTAAAGGCCTAAATATAGTCCAACGTAGCGTGAACGCGCGCACTCGCTATGTCACGTTAGTGAGAACAACAGCGGCTATAGTTAGACCGATGGTTCGACGTACTGGCGCCGCCAACGTAACCAGACGCGCGGCCAAAGAGCTCCAACGCGCCCGGCATCTGATGACGCTCGCCCGCGTGCCGATAACGTCGGACTATAAACGCGCCTTAATGCTCTCTTGTGGTTTGAGCTCTAGCTCTCAAGGTGAAAAGTATTGAGTCGCCGACGGCTGCCCGAGGTAGTGTAATGAAGATTTCGCTTCAAAAACACCGCCCAAGCACTCCGTACAGATGGTTAACCAGCGAAGTTGAAACGTGCGGCCCCGGTGTTTAGCAGTGGGTTAATCCCGACGCTGTATTGAAGCGTTTCTGAATTATTGGTTACATGTTTGTGTTTCTATTGGAACGCAAGTGCCAATGGCGGTCGGATGCTGCTAACCACGACGCCGAGCTAACTCGAGATATCGAACGCATGCGACAACGGCGAGCCGAGGAGGCGGCGTTGCGGGCAGAGCAGAGTCAAAGTGGCAATGGCGGGAACGCGTTCGCTAACGACGTCACTAACGGCGCTGCCAATGGCGCGCGCGCTTGGGTGCGACGTAGAGAACGACGTAACTGACGGCGCAGCCAATGGTGACTTATCGAAACATGGGACGAACGGTTTTTCGTTTCGCCTAGCCATATACAGCTTTCGCTGTAAACAAGCAAGTGCTGAATTAGAAATTGGCTTCGACGAAGGGAGGGAAGATATTCGTGAGAAAACTAAATACCTTCCATCCTTCGGATAAGCTGCAAAGATGATTTGGAAAAAAAAAAATACAGTAGCCAGTCGATTCTGAGAGCGCGTCGTGACCGTCTAATGGCTTCCGATGATTGCACTGAACGATGTAATATGTCCGTATTAGCGGGGGTATCTGCCACTGCATGCGTAATCCGCAATAAGCAAGCATTACAAACTAACCACGCTTCTTTATGCATTAAACGTCAATACATATGTCATTATAATAACGTGAACTTGGTACGTTGCAGCAACAGACGTACTGCAGTTATTTGGCTTTACTAATTCTCTTTTTATAAGTAGATTGAACCGTTGAAGTTGGGGCGTCACGCAACTGGTGTCCTCTAGGCTCTAATGAATCATTTGTAGGGATTCTTTTATTTTTATTTATTTATTTATAGTGGCTGTCAACAGACTTGCGGCCTTTCGAAACCTTTTCGAAAACATTTCGAAAACTCAAAAAACCACAAAGAAGAGAAACAGGATGTAAACTATAGAAATAACAGGAGGCTCCTGATTTAATTACCGGGACAACCAATGTTAATTTCAAGTGGGACGGAAAATACCAGTTTCTAATGATAGATTGAACAAGAATGTTAAGACGGGAGCGAAAATATCAGTACAGCCCTTGATTACAAATTTAGGAATGCTGTCACTACCCGCAGGGAGCTCCGGCTTCAGCTTGCGTATTGACTTGAATACTTTGTATTCAGTTATGGGTGAATATGCTAAGCAATCATGATTATCCATAAAATTGATGGATAGACCCCCTGAATGGTTGCGAGAAACTTCCGCTGAAATGTTCAGCAAGTGCCTCGCATCTTTCTTGTGGCCTGGAAAAAGAGTTAACCTTTCGACTTCGCTACTCTTGCATTTTATCGTTTGCCTTCGCTCTGGCATAACGCCAGAAACTGTTGAGATCCATACTGTTGGGATCCTCAAGTCTCACTTGATAAATAGCTTCGCCATGAGCGAACAATGTTTTCACGATGTTCCTGCAAATGGCGTACCTACCACACCAGCACTCACAGCCTAGTCGTTTGTACAGTTTGATACCTCTGTTTCTTGCGGATATAATATTTTAAGTCTGCGAAAACCATGATGGAAATTTGGGTTTCCTACGGCAAAGTAATGGAATAAGTTTTGTCATTGCGTCTTGAACAATCGAAGAAAGCAACTCAGCACAAGCCTCAATGTCCGTTTCATTGAGAAGAAAACCCCAGTCAAAGCAATTCAGACAGCTGCACAATCCCAGATAATTGCCCGGTGCATATATGGGTTTCGGGGAAGTTTCGACACAAGACAGAGGCAATTACAAAAAAAAATTGATAGTAAATAGCGAGTGATATCTACCTCAACTAGTGTGCCAGGCCTTTCACTGACGTAAATTTTGCAGGTGTTGGATATTGCAGGCAGGCTGTACCCCAGGAATCCAACGAACAACACTATGTACAGCTGTTACCCCTAGCGTGTATAGATACACCCCAACTTTTTTCCGGCAAGGAATCTGAACAGGTGACAAATAGCAGTCAGACGCTTCTTCACGTAATTCACGTGCGGTCTCTGTCAATTACGATTCCCAAGAACCTGTGGTTTCTGATGTATATCTTGGTATGTCTTGGCTTACCCCGCAGTGAGTCAATGGCTGAAACCATTGCCATTGCGCAGGATTACCCAATCACGACGCACGTTACCGTTGCGACAATGCGTACGCATCTCAGACACTATGCTAGGAGCCCTTGCACCACCTGGCGAGCCTCACTGCTGAAAGGCCCTGCACGACATTCAGTGCTACTATCAGTGCACATCGTGGGTCGTTTCCTTCAGGGTACGCACCTGTGGCCAAGCCAATGTTTCCTCCGTGGTATTTGAGCCGTCCACAAGTACATATAACGATTCCAGGACTACAGAACAAGTCAGATCTACCGGCCGCAGCTCTAAAACAACCGAGCCTCTTGTATGCAAAGTACAGCAACCACGTGCACATCTATATCGATGGATCGACTACATCGACCAGTTCTGGTGGTGCGACGGTCATACCAACGCGAGGAATAACACTGCAATTCAAGACATCGCATGTCACGACATCTACGGTGGCAGAACTAACGGCTCTGCGTCGTGCGCTAGAATTCATTGAGTCTGAAAGACCTAGAAAATGGGCTGTGTTTTATGACTCAAAACCGGCATTACAGTGCACGCAGTCAGTTCTCCGACGCGGATGTGATGAACAGCTGACATACGAAATCGTGCCATTTCACGACCATCTCCAACCACGAGGTTGTCTTTCAATGGGTACCTGGTAATTGTGGAATCACTGGAAACGATTCCGCAGATAACACTGCTCGCACATCACATCAGAAAGAGCGCAGCGTTCAAATTCTGCTTTCGAGGACAGACGCCGCAAGGCAGCTTCGACACCTGTCACGCAGTCTCTCACTGACCGAGTGGAACTCGCCAAACTTACGACTTACACAACTGCATCAATTAACCCCTCACTGCAACTCCGACCTCCATTCGGACTTCCTCGACGTGAAGCTTCGCTTCTCTGTCGCCTTTGGTTAGGAGTTGCCTTCACAAAGACAGAAAGGCATACTCTACATTAATTGGATAGACCGACAGTGCAGTGTGCGATGTCTGCGGCACCGAAGAAACTATCGACCACTTGCTGTGCCACTGTCCCCGATATGCCTCAGTAAGATAAAAACTTGCTAAGGCACTACAAAACTGAACAATCGGCCGCTTTCCGTGCAGGTGCTGCTGGAACACCACCCCATCACTCGTCAGCCCACAAAGCGGTGAAGGCACTTTTGTGCTTCTTGAGGACGACGGGCTTGTGTGAGCGTCTTTTACTAATAGTGCAATAGCCCACGCGTCAGCGAACTCACCGCTAATTTCCTTCTTTCCTTACCTCCTTTCTCTCCCTGTCATCTTTGTGCTTCTTGAGGACGACGGGCTTGTGTGAGCGTCTTTTACTAATAGTGCAATAGCCCACGCGTCAGCGAACTCACCGCTAATTTCCTTCTTTCCTTACCTCCTTTCTCTCCCTGTCATCTTTGTGTTGCCCTTTCCCATTCCCTCGGTGTAGGGTAGCCAACCGGACGTTATTCTGGTCAACCTCCCTGCCGTCTGTCTTTTCTTTCTTCCTTTAGTCACTGACGCAAAAGCTGTAGTATTTGTCCGTATTAAATCTAGGGTATTACCAGCACATTTTCTTATTTCATTAATTGTCAAAGCCCATTAAAACTGAAAAAATCAAGACATTGCGCTTTTCCCCGTACATTATCGCCATCACACAGAAGAAGGCTGGTTGACCAGTCTGCGCTAGGCAGATGGAAGTCCACGTAATTATGTATTTTATACTTTATAAAGTCACGTTTTCCTTCTAAATCAGGAAACTCTTGAACGAAAATAGTGGTATTGAAATTCAGAGGGAAACAGTAGCACCCAAAAAGACATTCCCAGCTTAGGCCAGCTATCGCATGCTGAAACTTCAATTCATACGCAATCATCATAAGTCTCAAGATCATTCCTTCTGAATGCATTAAATATGGAACGACAAGCTACGAGGATCACTCCGCCGCTTTTTCTGCGTGTAATTGCGGTAATTGCAGTCTTATTTTTCTAATAGCTATTTCGAAGACGGAATAGCTATTAGAAAAATAAGACTGATTCGAACAGGAAGCATTTAACTAAGTTTCAGTGGGACAAACAATGTCCCGTTTACATTCAAACACATTAACAAAAAATTTCACCGCCGATTACGATATTCCCTAATGCGAAATATAAGTGCAGCTATATACGTCTTTTCATTTCGCGATATATTGAGGCAAACAATTTGAGAGACACATGTAGCACAGTCGGCAGTCGTCGAAAATCTGATCTGCGGGTCAAGCGCGTGGGCTTTTATACGCGACTCGTCGAAGGTTACAGTGCAATCGCTGGTGCCGATTGGCTACCAGAAAGTACTCCACAATTCGCGTCGCGCATACAACCAGATAACAAAGCAATTCCTAACCATGACAATCGAAACACGCGCCGAACGATACCAAACCAAGCAAACCAAACAAGCGCGAACGACAGCTGACGCGAGCTGACGATAGTACGAAACGAACGGTCTGGCAGATACAAGTACGCATCGAGCCGGTCCCCATGAAACCAGTTTCGCTCTTTCATCTCCCAACGCACTCAATCTCCCACGCGCAAGCCAGGAAGCGGGAAGCCAGCGCCGGAGGGAGCGCACTTCTACTCTGCCAACAACCACGCTCGTCGCTCGCCCGCACCGTCTCTTATCTCCATACGGCTCTGACCTTTGTATGCGCTGTGCATTCGCCGCTCAGTTTCCGTTCAAGCGATAGACCGCACGAACCTTCGCCCGCTGCGGCGGCTGCGCTTGCTGCCAGCGTTTTGACAGTCGTTGTCTGCGGTCATTCAGTGCGATTCATCTTTGCTTGTGCGCGCTGACACCACGCTTGTTAATTCAGTTAGTAAGCGAATGTGTCCATGTTTATGCAGCCGATAAAACTACTATCCCTACTCCGAATAGCTCTCTACTAATTTGCTATCGCAATAGATAGTATTCATGTGATGTCACGCAGCCATATTTCCCCGCGCTGGTAGGGGACTAAGATGACGTCAGTGCAACGTATTATCACGCGTAAACTGTTTTTCTTTTTCACGGCGATTGTTTTTCACCTGTTTATCATTGTTATCGCTTTGACGTTCGACGCAAGACGCGCTTTTTGTTGCTGTCATGCTGTCATGTTCCTTGCTTACGCCCCTTCTCTACCTGCTGGTACCACAATATGGCGTCCGTGATGACGTCCGCGCAACCTAAGTATTGATGCTTCCCCTTTCGGGCGAAACTGTGACATCTTTTTGTTCTTAGTCCTCTACCGTTCTGATAATACAAATCAATTTGTCTTGCCATCTTCAGAACAGCTTAGGATAAAAGTTGAGTCATGAAAATACCGTGAAGGCAATAACGTGCCATGGAAAAGTCGAAAAGCAGAGCCTTCGGGCCAAACATCGCGGTCTCATTCACAAGCTCAAGGTCTATATCCGATGCAGTATAGAAAGAACAATAGGTTGGGTACCTTGTTCCGAGCTTTGTACACGCCCTGTCTTCGACTAATCCGGCCAGAACTCCCTCGATGCCCGACGACGCAGTAGACGGCTCAAGGTGAGAGAGGCCTGTGGCCGCCGGTGTTTTCGAAGCTGCTTTCGGTGTTTTGCACTGCTGAACGCGGCTGGCATCCTTTGTGGCTGGCTCACCATTTCATTCCCGTCTGGGATGATGGCACACGAAAAGATAAAGCAGCTCGTCTGGTTAGATTGCCTTCCGTGGAGCCACTGGAGTTGACCGCTGTAGCAGCGGCACCGGCGGAGCTCCCACAGCGGTGGTCGTAAGCTGCAAAAAATCCAATTCCCGCACTCACGTAGGTCACGTATTTCACCATGAAGCTCAGCATTTTGTGCACGTAGTAGCCGCACATCCAACATAAGAGCGTTTATCTGCTTAGCCATCGAGTTGGAAAGTTTGAGCGCAAGCGACGCACATTCGCACGGCATTCGCACGGGATACAGCGGATCTTCAGGGGGTGTGGCAGCTTTGTCGGCGGGCCGAGCTACGTACAGCGAGGACTCCAGTTAGCGTGTACACGCGAGCGCGTGGCCGACGGCACTGTCATCGCTGCGTAACGTCAATCACTGGAAGCATTGCACATGCGCAGTACACGTTTGGTGAGGCTGTCTTTCCACCGCGCGCATCACGTCACTGGAGAGGCTCCTTCGTCGTCTGCTAGCCGTGCTTTTGCCTCGTGAGCTGATACTTTCGGCATTTTAAGTTAGCTCATTCTTTAAAAATCCGTACTTCAAGAGGACAGGACAGGACAGAAAAAAAAACGCGCATAGCTATGGGGGCATGTCTGTTGTCTTCAGAGTGTTTCCGCATGAAATACCGCATATAAAACACCGAGTATCTTCCGCAGACGTTCAATCTGTCACCACATGTTATTATGGCTAGAATTCCCGAAGATCAAAGACACTTTATCATTGCATTTTCCCTAAAAGGTGATTCCAAGCGATATATCGGCTCTTTAGTTCAGTGGATAGGCCTCTCAAGACTGTGAATATAATAATTCAGGCATATAAGCATGAAGGTCGCATTCGTCATGCGCCCCGTGCACCCCGTCCTGGGGCTACCACAGATGATGAAGATGCATGCATAATTTCAGCTGTTGACGAGAACCCTTTTTTGTCTGCCGGAGCAGTTGGCGAGGTGTTGGATTTAGACGTTTCGGACACTACTGTTCGACGTCGCCTGCGTAGTGCAGGCCTTCGCAGTTGCGACGCAGTACAGAAGCCGCTACTTACGGCTGCCAACAGGGACGGACGACGGCAGTTCGCTAAGCAGCACGAGTCATATGGCCAGCCGGAGACTGGGGTCTTGTCATCTTTTCGAACGAGTCCACGTTTTCGACGCAATGAGACCAAAGATTGTTTTTGTGGAGACTGCCAGGCAAACGGTACGGTTAACTTACTGCATTGAAGAGTTTTAACAGTGGAGCTGTTCTTAGTCGAGAGAGAGATAAAACTTTATTTTGTCCATGATGGGGTCTGGGGGCGGCGGGGGTTGGGAGACTAACCCCCAGGCCTCCCCTTCCTCAGACGGCGGCCAGCCCTTGTTTTCTGGCGGCGTCTTCGGCCATCCGGACGGCCCAGAGCTGCTCTTCTGGGTCCAAGCTGAGCAGCAAAGTCTCCCACTGCTCGGCCGTAGTTATGTGTGTAGTGTTAGTGCGGTGAGTGTTGGTGGGTGTAGCTTTCGGGCATGCCCAGATGATGTGATCGAGGTCAGCGCGGGCCTCGCAGGCTTTGCAGAGTGGGGAGTATGCATCGGGGTAAATTCGGTGGTATAGCACGGGGTTTGGGAAAGTTCGCGTCTGAAGTAGTCGCCAAGTGGTGGATTGTGATTTATTCAGTGTTTTGTCAGCCTTCGCTTTCTGCCCGGTGTCACGCAGATCACGTGACCATGAGCGGATGAGAGCCGCGCCGGGGAAGGGTAGGTCACGTGACCAGCAGAGAAGGAGAGGCGCGTTGGGGGAGGAGGTGACCAATGAGAGGGCGCGCTGGGCGCGTGGAGGAGAGACGATGGGTACAAGAGGAGGTGTTTCTGTGCGGCGCGCCCTTTCGGATAAGGAACGCGCATCGCAGGTGGGTGGCGTGCGACTATGGGAAGACCACGAGTAGTGCGTACTCCTGAGAAAGAGCTGCCTACCGCGAGCGTCAGCGAGAGTTGGCTCGTGGACGGGCACGTCGCTTGCTCTCATTACTGGCGCGCAAAAAAGGGGCTGCTCTACTTGCACGTGAAAAAAAAAAAAGCACGCCGAAACACAGAGAGAAACCTCACTCGAAAAAAAAAATAAAACACACTGAGAAAACGGCAAATATGTAGCAGCACCAACGAGGCAACGCACACAGCTGCTGCCGACGCCGCCCGCGTTTCCCCACGTTCGCTCTGAACGCGTGCGGTGTCCGTGACTGCAGCCGATGCCTCTGGCGGCGGCTCAGCAGGTTTCGACCAGAGAAATGGACACTCGTTGAGAAACGTCTGAAGTTGCTGCCTCTTCTCGCCTCGTAACGTTTCAAATAATATAAGTTCCTGTTGTAGATCTGTGCTCACTTGTGTTTGCGCAATACTAGCGGGAGAGCAAGTGTGAGCGTGTGGGGTCCGGTTTCGCAATATAGTTTAGACCATTTCAACGCATACATGGACACTTATCGTTTGCGCAATACTGCAGTATTTTGAACAATGTGCTGTTGCCACATGCGAGTAGTTTATTCCCCGACGGCAATTATCTTTTCCAGCAGGACCGGCCGGTCGCCGATCCACATGGCCAGCGTAGTGAAGGACTTCCAGTGAGAGCAGAACATACCCCTACTGGAATGACCACCCTAAGGGGCGGACCTTAACGTTATCGAAAACATGTGGGGCCGCCTGAGAGCTGCCTTGGCAAGAAAACTCCTTTATTCCGTGACTTCCGACCAGTTGTGGGCCGCAGTCAATAACAAGTGGGAGAGCCTAAAGGCCAATCACGAAAATGTTCGAGCCCTGTATGACTCGCTGCCGTCCAGAACAGCGGCAGTCGTTGTCAGCGGTAACATGACTGCCTGTATCGGCACGGTGGCTAGATGGGTAGGTGTGCCGTCCGCCGGCCTGAAGCGTAGTTCAGCGCTTCTCCGCTTCATGACGACAAACGTGGCGCTACGGTCGGAGGACTGTCACAGGCGGCACGCGTCATGTGCTGCTGCGGCCGCATTACATTCAAACTGTAGCATATTTACCATCGTATTTAAACTGAAGACCACCTTCACAGTGGCATCATGGGCAGTTACAAATTTCTGAATGCAGCAGAGATCTGTCACTTGCGAAGGTATACCGCACTTGCCTTTTTCGTCACCTGTTTGCTTCCCCGTTTGAGGTGCAATAATATCAGAGCTATTCACGCTATTTAGTTCGGTAAATAAGTTAAAATTGAATCTACGGAGAGCAGCACAAATTCTGTACGGACTAGATAACCTCTCATCAGCTCTTCTAAAGGGAGAGCTGGAGTCCAAAGTTATCTTATGAATCAGAATGTAGGTGCTGTAGCGAACGTAATTCTCGCAGGGAGTATCCTTATACCACGAATGCGTAAGGAATGTAAAATACAGTGACATAAATAATGATATTCGTACAAACAAAATTCTTTGGTTCAATTTCCTTGCCCGTATTGGAGCTACTATAAACGATACATGCTTGCAATATAAGTTAAGAATGTATTTTCGCAACCCAAATAAACTTGTTTTTGATTTTAAAAAAAACCAACAAACTCTTACGTTGTTCGATTATATATGATGAGAGGAGTAGCTCGTAGCATGAAAAATATTAGTTTGGACTTGTGATGATCGTATATACGTATATTTGAATGCAAAATTATTTAGGTAATTCTTCGGTCACACACGCAAACCAGCAACACGAAGCTCATGAAACAATGCGCTGCGTCACAGCGCTCACAACACATGTAGCATAGCATAATACCCTTGTCACATGGGCATAGTGAATGACATTCACAGCTAATGGCATTCGCCATTGAATGAGCTTCCTTAACTCATGCACGCGTGACTTGTGTAATCTCGACGACAGGGCATGGCAAAAAATTACAAAATCGATAAGTTAAAACGAAATGTAATATATTTTCAAATAACCTTCCCATGTTTACCATTGTACTGCTAAGAATATAGTGAAAATATGTAAACAAGAAACACGATTTGTAAGGTTTCGTTATCATAGCAGCCTGCCGATAAACATTGCCATCAATTGCGAATGCGATTTTGTTTCCCCGTGTAGACTGGGAACGCAAGACCGCGATTACATTAGATATAAATGTCATTTACTGCAAATGACAATACATGTGTCGTTTGACAGGGGTATAAGGTGCTTTTTCTTTTCTGGAGTACGCTCAGAGGCCAAGTTCTTGGTCGTCACAAGGAATTGCAAGCGAGCAATATATTGTTACGGATGCATCGAATTCAAGATGACCTGATGTTGGATCATCATGTATGGCATGCAGCACAGCACTACGGAGACTCTCCGGGACTACAAGAAGAAAGCTGGCACCACTTGCAGAGTGGTTGGTTTTATACAACAAGCTGTCACGTATGGACAAACCACCACTGGCTTTCAGATTCAGGGCCATCACGAAAAGAGACTGACGTTGTTGCGTTGATCCTCCTGGAAGACGGTCACCTCCGGAAATTCAGGTGTAATAGCGGCCACACGGTCATCGAAAAAGTCTTCTTCAGAATTTGCGTTGGCAGTCGTAAGCGTGAAAGACAATCGCCGTCAGCATGACGGCGGCCGCTTCTGTATTTCACTACAAAGTCGTACTTTTCCAGTCGTAAGGCCCACCGTGCTAGACGACCAGACGGATCCCGAAGACTGACCAGCCAGCATAATGAATGGTGATCAGTGATATATACTATGCTGAATGGACGACCATAGATGTAACAGCGAAATTTCTGAACAGCAAGAACAGCTGCAAGGCATTCCTGCTCTGTGACTGTGTAGTATCGCTCAGCATTGCTTAAGCATCAACTGGCATAGGCAACAACGTGTTCGGCGTCGTTTCGCCGTTGAACAAGCACTGCTCCAATGCCTATTCCGCTGGCGTCAGTATGAATTTCGGTAGCGGAACACGGATCAAAATGACGCAGGATGGGGTCTGACGTAGGTAAGAACTTAAGTTGACGGAACGATAAGTCACATTCTGGTGTCCAGTCGAACGATACATCCTTTTGCAAAAGACGCGTCAACGGGTGCACAACGTCGGCGAATTCCGGGACAAAACGAAGGAAACAAGAACATACCCTAGGAAACTGCGCAGTTCCCGCGCTGACTGGGGAGGCTTGAAGGCACTGACCGCTTCAATCTTGCGGGGGTCAGGTCTGACTCCATCTTTGTCTACCAGATGACCGAGAACCAATGTCTGTCGCTCCTGAAACCTGCACTTTCCAGAGTTGAGAATGAAATCTGCTTTCTCCATGCATTTCAGAACCAGGCTAAGGTGCTCGTTATGCTCTTCAAACGTGCGGCCGAAAATAACGTCATCCAGGTAGCAAAGACATATTTCCCGCTTTAGACCCCGGAGAATTGTGTCCATGAATCTCTCGAACGTGGCGGGCGCATTACAGAGCCCGAACGGCATAACGTTAAATTCTAATAAACCGTCCGGTGTAACAAAGGCAGTCTTTTCTTTGTCGACGGGATTCACAGGTATCTGCCAATAGCCTGAACGTAAATCAAGGAACGAAAAGTATGAGGCAGAATGTAGGCAGTCTATTACATCGTCAATTCGCGGGAGCGGGTACACATCCTTCTTGGTAATCGCATTTAGTCACCTATAATCAACACAAAATCTTCCCGAGCCATCTTTTTTTCTTTACCAGCATGACAGGTGCGGCCCACGGGCTTGATTATCCTTGAATGACGTTTTTCCTCAGCATCTCTTGTACCTGGTCTGCAATAATCTTGCGCTCTGATGAAGACAGTCGGTAGGGCTTCTGCCCAAGAGGATGTGCCGATCCTGTGTCAATGCGACGACGAGCACGTGAGGATGGGATAGTTGTACGGTGCCCATCTTGAGTGAAGTCGAACACGGAGGCATACTGGGATAGCAGTTGCACTAAGGTGTCCCGTTCACGTGAAGATAAAGACTTGCTGACCATGCGTAGAATTTTCTGCCGTAAGGGCAGGCGGCTCGTCCTTCAGTGGAAGCCTCCGGCCGACCAACGATGAAGTGCACGTGACGTCGTCGAAGACAGCAATCTTCATGTGTTCGGGAACACGCACAGAGACGGCAGAACAATTTAACGCCCACAAAAACGTGTTACCATTGTTCACAGATACGATACTATCAGGTACCAGTAGGTTTTTCTTCCCGCAAGAATCGCCAAAGGGTTGTATTACGGCATCAAATGAAGCGTCTGTACAAGATGCGATGACGGATACCGGTGCTAAAGACCACGGAGGCAGCGTCACTCCCTCAGCAACGGCAAATGTCTTTTGTCCAGCGGGTCGTTGATCCACGAGTTCTGATAATAAGGGATGCTGTCAGGCATCGACTCCAGGCTTTCCACTATTTATCGGAAGCTTGCCGGCACAATTGAATGAAGCCGCGCAGGTCTGCAGAAAGCCTATCCATAATATAACATCGTGAGTGCAGCGTTCAAAAATCACAAATTCAGTTAAATAACACTTGTCCGCCAATAACACACTCACAGCACAAACACCAGGGGGACGCAATATTACACAGCTTACTCCACGGAACTTATCATGCGTGTTTTGGGAAAACATCACTTTGCGTCGAAGCCGGTTCTTGAAAGAAAGGCTCATAACAGATCTCATAGCCCCGGTGTCCACCAATGCCATTGTGCATATACCATCAATTATAACTTCCACTTTGTTTCTCAGCATAGTAACCGGTGGAGGTATCTGTGTCGTGTCGAGTCTGGCGACGTCATCTTCATCGGCGGCGCAGTCTAGTTTCCCGACGGTGGTGGTGAGAATGAACGTCGCCTCGGTGAAGGAGAGTGACGTTGACGTGAAGACGGTGGAGTGAGACTACGGTCTGAAACGGGCGAGTCGCTCCGGTGATTCCGTCGTGGACTGTTGATGGGGAAGGTCGTCGACGAAGTAAATGAGCGTGGAGGCCAGGAATTGTCGAAGTTACGACGTTCGGTGCCATAGGACGTTGGCTGTGACTCGTACCACCTCGGTGCCTAACGACGTTGCCGACAGAATTGAGAGATGTGTCCTGTGACACCGCAGCTGTAACACACGGGAGGCTCGCGGCTAACGTACGGGTAGGATGGGTATGTCCGTGGCTCCGGGTAGGCCATTGCTGAACGACGGGCATATCCCTCAGCACGCTCGCTGCCGGTTTCCCGGTGGTAGTTCTGTTGCGTTCGCATTGGCCTTCTCGAGCGGTACTCCTCGACAATCGTTGCAGCAATGGAAAGTGGAGCTGGTGGAGGATTGTACAGATGTTGACCATCACGAAACTCAGTGTTCAATTCCGCGCAACGACATAGCTCCTCTCTAACAATCTGTCTAATGGTCGTCGCGAGATCGACCGATGGGATGTCGTCGTCAATGCTTGCAACAGTTGTTGCGTTTGCTAGCCGGCCAAACTTCGGAGTAATGCGGCGCAGTTTGAGAGCCTCAAAGGTACGGCAATGACGTATTACGTCGCCGACTGAGCCAAGGTTCTCTTTACCAATGAGGAAGTTGTAAACGTCCTCCGCGATTCCCTTCAACAAATGGCCAATTTTGTCCTCCTCTGACCTACGAGGATTGGCCGTTCTGCATAGCTTGAGTACGTTTTTGATGTAGGTCGTGCACGTCTCGCCCGGAACTTAAGCTCTTTGAAGGAGCGTTTGCTCTGCCTGCTTCTTCTTTGCGACAGAATCGCCGAAGCCCTCCTTGATTTCGGACGTGAAACGATCCCACGTTGTCAGAGTTTCCTCGTGGTTATCGAACCATACGAGCACCGTGTCCATCAGAAAGAAGACTACGTTTGAGAGTCGCGTTACGCTGTCCCAACAATAGTGCTTGCTCACCCGTTCGTAGTGGTTAAGCCATTCTTCGACCTCCTCGCTGGGCTTCCCTCCGAATGTGCGAGGCTCTACCAAATGTTGGCGCTGCCACAGATTGGCCGTTCTGACAACGTGGGATCGTTTCACGTCCGAAATCAAGGAGCGCTTCGGCGATTCTGTCGCAAAGAAGAAGCAGGCAGAGCAAACGCTCCTTCAAAGAGCTCAAGTTCCGGGCGAGACGTGCACGACCAACATCAAAAACGTACTGAAGCTATGCAGAACGGCCAATCCTCGTATGTCAGAGGAGGACAAAATTGGCCATCGTTTGGGTCGAAGATGCCCGCTGGTTCCGTGCGAGTGTTGGCTTCGGTGTTGGACATCTCAAACACCGGAAGTAATGGGGGCAATCCAACGATTCGGCGGCTCCGACGCAGATCAGGAGGTTGTTGTCCGTGTTGTGTGGGGTCGGGGGTATCCAGCACCTTCCACCAAAAACTGCTACGGATGATCGATGTTCATTTACAGATGAAGACCAGGATGGATGAGAGGTCGCCACGATGTCGTCACAGAAATGTAGCCTTGCTTGCTTGCTTGCATGCTTCATATGCCATATCCCTCATATGTAGCCTTGCTTGCTTGCTTGATCCTCATCCGTGGCGCTTACCCACTACGGGGGATTGTCCAAGAAGCCGGCGGTTAAAGGTTAAACGGAAGGGGAAGATGACAAAAAAAAAAACTAGACGAAAAAGTAAATCAGGGTGAAGTAACCGTGGCTGCCACTGAGCTCTTCGTTCTCCTCTTCTCCTATCTTCTCCTTTTGGCCACGTTACAATATTAGCTTAATGATGCTGTGCGTGATTTCGATATTATGCTGCTATAACCGATGACTCCTGAACGCTTGAGCTGGCGAAAGGAAATAATGCCAGCAGTAGGGCATCTGCCAGTCATTTTGTTGTAAACCGCGGCCGCTGCCATCAAGCTGAATTTGGCGCACACAGAACTATTTTGTCGGCCGACCTTGAGCAGGTTCATTTCTTCACTTGTCTACAAATACTCATTCTTCACCTGTAGAGCGCACGCGACACTTTCCTTCGCATCCTATTTGCTTGAAGCGTGTATAATTTTGCCCAATGCCCCCTTTATTTGCATTGGTTTGGCTCGCTGTCAGGATTATTTCAGCGGCCGACATCCCATCAGAGCTTTGCTTATTTTTTTTTTTTCTGAGAATTTTCTTCAATTTGTAAGCCGCAGCGTCGGGTAGCACCGAAGGAACAGTGTCAGCCATTAGCCGCACATGAGCCAACGGAATCTGCACAATCTTCCTGCCGGTCATACGCTCGATGACATGTGCTTCTTGAAGAGGCGCTGGCACATCACTAATGTGGTTGAAGCATTTTGTCAGTACGACGAAAGGCAACCTCACGTCTCTTGGAAATTTTTCGGTCTCAGAGCATTGAAACCAATGATATTTTCGCCCGTCGCTTGCATGTTTGTAGCCGAACTTACAATTCGGCGCAAAGCAAGTGGTGCCCCTCCGGCTTGTTTTCTTCTGGACAGGAACACTTTCGCTCTGTCGCGGAGGCTTACGAGCTTGGTATACACTAACATCACCCGCAGTCTTCACTTGGCTCCTTAAGCGTCCAAGGAAATTAAAGGAACTCGGAGAACTATCGCGACTGCGAGCGCAACGCACCGTGCCGTCAGCGTGTTAACAGACGATATAAATGACCGCTTTTGAAAATTACTCAATGCAGCAAGAAACATCGCACTTTCATTCACAATCTAAACATACCTGAGCCCTTTTCTTTCAGGTTTTGCAGTGAAAAACAATTATTTTAAATATAACAGGCGTAATAACAACACACTCAGTAGCAGACGACGCGTGCTTCGCGACAGGCCTCCAACCGCAGCGCCACTCCTGCTGTCATGATGCGGAGAAGCAGTGAACTACGCCGCTCGGCACACCTACCCATATCGCCACCATACCGTCGGCCACGCGCTCACGTGTTCTCCCTAACTGCGTTCATCGGCTACGCAATGCCGCAATGCTCGGATAGGGGCCTTTTCACACACTGCGCGCACTTGTAAGCGCTAGATCCAGACGGCATAAAAAAAAATGTCGCAGTTTCGCCCGAAAGGCGAAGCATCAATTGCGATAGCAAACTAGCCGAGAGCTATTCGGAGTAGGGATAGTAGTTTTATCGGCTGCATAAACTTAGACACATTCGCTTTCTAACTGAATTGACAAGCGTGGTGTCATCCCGCACAAGCAAACATCATAGATCACACTGAATGACCGCAGACAACGACTGTCAAAACGCTGGCAGCAAGCGCTGCCGCCGCAGCGGGCGAAGAATCGTGCGGTCTATCGCTTCAACGGAAACTGAGCGGCGAATGCACAGCGCATACAAAGGTCAGAGCCGTGTGGAGATAAGAGACTGTGCGGGCGACCGCCACCACAGCCAGTGCAAGCGTATTTGTTGGCAGAGTAGAAGCTGCTCCCCCCCCCCCCCTCTCCCGCGCTGCCTTCCCACTTTTTTGCTTTCGCGTGGGAGATCCCCCTGAGATCCCCAGTTCCCCTTGCACACGGTTGCAAGATACGCATTTGGTGCCGTAGCACAGCGTCGCCCCGCCTCCCTGCCCCCATACCCCCACGGCCTTTCGCGCGACGGTCGCGTTTGCTTTCCGCCGTGCGTTCGCTCTCCCTGATAGCGCGCGGCCCCCGCGCGCTTTCACTCGCGCATACGGCGCGCGGCGACGATTTTATCGCCCTTGGAATCTATACGGAACCTCGCGGCG
The DNA here is from genome assembly GCF_013339745.2 of Dermacentor silvarum. Taxonomy (NCBI): domain Eukaryota; kingdom Metazoa; phylum Arthropoda; class Arachnida; order Ixodida; family Ixodidae; genus Dermacentor; species Dermacentor silvarum. The sequence continues at coordinate 113,525,677 of NC_051155.1, forward strand.
ACGGCGACGGTGACGCCGATGGCAGAAATCAGGTTGAAGTGTCCATATAATTGCTATCGCCGTTAAAGTGTACTCTCCGGACTCAAGATCCTTGCATTTGCACTGTAAACACACCTTGTTGTTAACCATGCACGGTAAAAACTGCTGCCTTTGACGAATACGAGCAGCACGCACATGCGCCCATCTTGTCCGTCATGTCGGCTGCGAATGATGAGCAATTATATCATCATCATCATCATCAGCCTATATTTATGTCCACTGTAGGACGAAGGCCTCTCCCTGCGATCTCCAATTACTCCCGTCTTGCGCTAGCTAATTCCAACTTGCACCTGTCAATTTCCGAACTTGATCACTCCACCTAGTTTTCTGCCGTCCTCGACTGCGCTTCCCTTCTCTTGGTATCCATTCTGTAACCCTAATGGCCCACCGGTTATCCATCCTACGCATTACATGGCCTGCCCAGCTCCACTTCTTCCGCTTAATGTCAACTAGAATATCGGCTCTCTCCGTTTGTTCTCTGGTCCACACCGCTCTCTTCCTGTCTCTTAATGTTAGGCCTAATATTGTTCGTTCCATCGCTTTGTACGATCCTTAACTTGTTCTCGAGCTTCTTTGTTAACCTCCAAGTATTCTGCCCCATCTATTAGCACCGGTAGAATGCAATGATTGTACACTTTTTTTTCCACGACAGTGGAAATCTCCTAGTCAGTATTTGGTAATGCCTGCCGTATGCACTCCAGCCCAATTTTATTTTTCTATAAAATGAGGGTTATGGAGTGATTTCCTGAATATTACCGAAGATTATAAAATACTGGCACTACAGTCGGAAAACAGTTTTTTACATTCGCCTACCACCCTCCCGATGGAAGCTTTAGGATTATTTCTCGGATTCATAGAAAAACTGCTCGACCTTTGCTCATCTAATAACTTTGACTGGGTGTTAGGTGTTGACAGCCATATAAACGTTATACAATTTACGACATATTCCCGCTATTTAGAATTGTTCCTCATCTCATTTGGCTGCAGGAACGTAATAACAGCATCGACGGCCATTAGTTGTGTTCCTTAGATTCTTCTGGAAATATTATAAATTACATGAGTAGCAGCACTGCATTGCACGTTATGAACTTCGTAGCACATGAAAGATTGCTTAATGAGTAACGTTGTCGTAAGCGCCTTCGCGACAAGTTATAAAAAGCGCTACACAGACAAATTTAATCGATTTACCTTGCTGAGTTAGCAGAAAACCCAAGATCGATGACCTTGTCGTCTTCACATGGTTGTCATGCCATTGTTGTCAAATCGTCGTCGTTATACGGTCATCTTAATGGCGTGGTCCATTCTCGTTATTCCTTCGCCGTCATGCGTGGCATGTGCATGATCGAGCGCAATAAGGTCCAACTTGCTGGTGTACTTGAAAATAGTCGCTAAGCAGGTGCAGCGTTTTTCAAGAACACCAATGAAAGCTTCGCGTGGAATCCGCAGAATTTATTCAGGAGCCACCCTTGTATTCCTAACTTGTCACTGATTCTAAAGCAATAGAAAGAAGGACAGTTAAAGAAAACTACGCCCGGTTGCCTACAACGCTGCAATTTCTTGGTTCGTACATAATTCAACAGATAAATAAATATAGCACCTTGCCTATAAGAGACGCCGCAGTGATGGCCTCCGAAATAGGTTTCACCACCTAGGGTTGTTTAACGTTCAGTTAATTGAACTACCGGAGCGTTTGTGCATTTCGACCCAAACCAACTGCGGCACCACGACTAAGAATCAAATAAATAACTTTGTGCTCAGCAGCAAATATCATAGCCACTGATCACCCTATAGCAGGAGACAGCACAGTTATAAACTTAAGCTTGCGTCTTAAGCTTAATTTGGCCCTTTTAATGCTACAACGACAAAGTACGTCATCATCATCAGCAGCAGCCTATTTTTGTCTCCATTGCAGGACGAAGGCCTCTCCCTGCGATGTCCAATTACCCCTGTCTTGCGCTAGCTGATTCCAACTTGCACCTGCAAGTTTCTTCATTTCATCACACCATCTAATTTTCTGCCGTCCTCGACTGCGCTTCCCTTCCCTTGGCAACCGTTCTGTAACTCTAATGGTCCGCCGGTTATCTACCCTACGCATTGCATGGCCTGTCCAGCTCCATTTTATTCTATTAGTGTCTACTAGAATATCAAACTAATTCAAGAAGAAAGTAAATGTGTTGAGGCCGCTCAATTAACAGATCATGTGTCACAAATCTCGGGGGCGCGGATGTTTAAGAGATGGACTGAGACACGTATGACGGCACGGCACACATGATTTAATGAAAGCAAGCAAAACGAAAGATTCCCCAGAAGACCAAGCTGATAATAATAAACATAACAATATGTGTAATGCATACACGCCACTCTAAATCGTACACAAAATTAGCAGCCAGCTATGCTGTCCTCATAGCCACTCTTAGGCCCCGACACTCCTAGCAGTCGGGCAACTCTAGCCACGCTGGATGTGCCGCTGCATGAAAGGAATGCTCTCACGTTTTCGTCGTCGACTCCTGCGGTCTCCCCATCCAAGACGCGTCTCGTCCCGAGTCGTTGCAACCGTGTCGAAGTCGTCGCCGGTGTAGCAGCCTCAGTATCCCGGTCATTGTATGACCTGGCAGTGCGACTCGGCCGGTTAGGCCTAGGGACGGGTTCGGCCGCCGCTTCCGTCCGGTGCCTTGCTCAAATGACAACTAGGTTCCGTCTTGCGGGCCGCCGATGGCCTGCTTTCGAAGGGGGATTGCTGCTGGGGTGTCCGGAACTACCGTGAGAGGCTGCACCCAGCCCGAGGAGCCTCGCTTGAACGTCGCCGAGGTCGACGGCCACGCCTTGGACTGTCAGCGTCACGGCCTGCGGAACCGAACACCCGCTGCTCCGTCGCCCGTGCGGTGCGGGCGAGGCGACCTTCTCAGACCGGAGTCACGCGGACAACGCCAGCTCAGCGCTGCTTTTCCACTCGATCACAGCTCGGGTCACACGCCTCGAGCACTCGTGCTGTTTGGAACACTGCGTGTTCTCCGTCGTTGTCGTCGTTCTTCTTCCGCATGTGGTCTCTTACTCATGACATTGGCCCCCTCTAACTTTCTGTCGTCCTCGACTGCGCTTCCCTCCCTTGGCAACCATTCGGTAACTCTAATGGTCCACCGGTTATCTACCCTACGCATTACATGGCCGGCCCAGCTCCATTTTATTCTATTAATGTCTGCTAGAATATCGGCTATTCCCGCTTGCTATCTGATCCACGCCGCTCTCTTCCTGCCTCTTAACGTTACGCCTAAGATTTCTCGTTTCGTCGCTCTTAGCGCGGTCCTTAACTTGTTCTCGAGCTTCTTTGTTAACCTCCAAGTTCCTGCTCCAAATTTTAGCACCTGTAGAACTACAATGTGCGTATCTAACGTTCAAATACAATTCGGATTCAAAGCTTTGTAGTCCTCAGCAGCACAAATTCAGAGCAATTGAGCCAATCTTTAGCCCGGGGTTCGTGGATACCAGCGTCGATATCATGCATGACTGCGTCTGAACTTTCGTTTATGGAGAATCCTGTTGTCCGGCACTTATTTCCCACCACAGTGGTTTTGCCATAGAGAAACATACTAACGTTAGTATGTTTCTTTATGGTTTTGCTGCTTTCGTGACTTTAACGCGGTTAGGTTTCGCTGCTTTCTTGCAAAGAATGTTGACAAATTGAAATAATTTTCTGGCATATGCTGATTAAGTGCTCCTCAACAAGGTGCCGCCATTAGTCGTGCGTCTCCCAGCTACGCCTTGGCATGGCCGCCGTCATACCAAAGTTGTCAAAACGTTTAAGCAGGACGGTTGCGCTCGATGCGACGTGGGTGCGCTATATGCTAGTGTACGTCACCTGTAGGCCGAAGCCACTGCTCCAGTCGCGAAATACCCCAGTGCTCTGTTTAGATAAGCTTTTCGGGAACCGTAATAATTAAAGGAATAACACGCGTTTTTCTCCTGCGGGGATAATTTTAATAAACGGTTGTATGTACGCTAGTTGGTTCATCAAGCGCATCAGTTGCATCAGCTTGTGTTTGTGATCGTGTATTCTTGTGGTGTTTTGTTAAGGGCAGTATGCAGCGCAACTTGGTATCCATGTCACGATGTTGCAACAAATCAGAACATTTCCTGTGTTTTCACTATTTACCACTAAAGAGAAGAGTAAAATTTCAACCTTATTCAGGTTTAGTTAATACCTAACTGGACAAGGGGGTTTCGCGATTAACTTACGATGAAAGAGGCAAGGAATTGGGATGGCCCTGCGTTCTGCTACCCTGCTGCCGCTGAGCAGGGCGACGCAGCGGGCCTAGGCGGAGAGAATGGCGGCAGAAGTCTCCGCTGGGAGTGTAGCCCCTTGGGGAGACGGGAATGAAGATGGACAGGCGTGCTGCGCCAAGAGCGGGCTCCGAGAAGGAACACCAGAAAGAAGGGAAAATGCACGAGGAAATAAGTTTTTAAAGTCCTGTAAGAGTAAGCTGTCTACCGCTGAGGTTTGATGAGAGAGAGTGCAGCAGAAGCGCAGCTTTCGCGAAGCAGCGCGGCTGGTGGGAAAAGTAGAAAAAGAAAACACGAGCGATAGCAGCATGGAATGAGAGAAAGGAACGCGAACAAGCGGGCTTTTTAGACTGGGAAGCGGGAATGAAGTACATAAACGAATACGGGAGAAATAAAAAAGAATCTTTGTGAACCTACTACGTCGCAAGAAGTTCGTCATAGTGAAGTTTAAGAAAAGCGAGGGACTGCGCTTTCAGTGAATTTCTCGTCTTTAGTGACGTGCGACGATTGCTTTTAGCGCTAACGCGTAACGAACTGCGCTAGACCCTTCCTCTCTTCATTCCTCCTTGCGTGGGCACACACCGCGGCACTCGCTAAGCAAGCGCACTCAGACTTAACGAAATATGGCGAGCTGCTTGCTTCCGCTATTTTATATCGTATTTCTCTTTTCATCATGATATGTTTACGGCGAGATATTTCAGACTTTCTGCAACCTTCGCCAACAGAACGCAAATCTTCTTAACATTTGCTTTTATAGCAGCTTGTACGCTTACCTTTACGGGTTGTACCGTATAGCAGGGAAAATTGTGATCCTTCGTTGTTGTGTATTTCATTTCATCCTTTTCTGCATTTTCTGTACCTTAGCTTTTTTTCCTCTGCTTTGTTTTATTACCTGAGTACATTCGCCTTGCCTCTGCGGAACAGCCTTCGCCTTAGTCATAGCAGTTCTCAGTTGTGTTACGAGTTAGCACTTTTATTTTGCATGTTATTTTCTTCTTCACCCTTGCCGCTTGCAGGCGTCGAGCTTCGAGAAGCGCTGTAAGGGATGCTAACTCTGCTCCCCAGGCGTTGAAGGCAAGCATGTGATCCGAGGAACGCTCCAATGTTATACGGCACGTGGCGGCTTCCCGGAGAATGCGCATATTCTGTGGTATTGTATCAGCTCGGTCATGGCTAATACTACGTACAAACCATGATTGAGCTGGTCACGCAGTGGCAGACGACAACTGTGGAACAAAGCAGGTGAAACCCGAACAGGGCTTTTTGAAATTAAATTTATTCTCACTCTTTCTCTTTAATGAATCATGCGTGGCACTTCTTTTTCACGCATTGTTGCCACACTCAGAAACTCTCTTTTTTTTTCAGTTAGATGTTCATTTGCATAAGCCGCCACATACTCCAGGATTTCAAAGTTCAATTTCATCAAATAGGAAAATAATATTTTTTTTCACCTCTGGAAGAAATGCTACAGCTCATCACGGCGGTCGAAATGCAAACGACTATAGGTTCCTCACAATATTGGGTCGAAACCTCGTGATATGTATCAACATCAAAGGCAGAAATGGGTTGTGTCACAGTGTGCCAAATAGATCACCATTTCCTTAGATATGTTTTATTAGTAATGCTGAATTTCAATTGCAGATCCAGTTCGGACGTTGAGTCGAGATCGTCCCTTGTATGAAACTACAAAGTTTCATATACAAAGATTACAAGTAGAAAATCGCTCACTGAATTCTTTCGTATACTGTGTAAACTATGTTCAGTTAATGTTTTTTAAGTTCTTTCTTTTCTTCCTTTCTTTACGATTTGAAGCGGATTCGTTCAGAAGGCCCATTTCAGGCTTCAGCCACATTTCTTGCTATTGTGGTTGCATTGTGGTGCGTTCGCGCTCCCCTACGAATGTCTCCGTCAGCATTTTGCGAGATTTCAGGTTGTATTTGCGAAAACCTTTCTCCAGGAACGCATGGAGTGATTAGAAAGTTAGTTCTGTTAAGTTGGCTTGAATACCAGGCGGGAGCTCCCCCATACACCGGCATAAGGTGCCGAGCAAAACTGGGAAGCCTTATCAATTACACCTCAGCCGACGCACGCAGACAAGCAAGGAGAGAGATCCGCTCAACGACCTCATTCATCACTCGCGGATAAATGTCCGAAACAGCTAGCACTGGGAAATCCAATGACATTGGCAGGAGTCTTAACGAACACTGCAACAATAAAGAGAAGTCGCAGCCGGCGGTGGCCTGGCAGTTCGCAATGCACGACGCCCGATGTTATCGCCCGCTTGTGCCTTCGGGTCCTTACTTCGTTCCGGCAACGTCGGCTTCCCATGGAGCTTGGCCGAGGGTCGGGATGAGGCCATCGCAGAATACCAGAGGACACTGTTCCGGAAATGGGATCATTTGTTTCTGGACGGTAATTAAGAACCCGGCACAGAGCAAGCGTACGTCTGTGCGTGCACCGAGTAGCAAAAGTCTGGGAGTAGACGCACGTTGGAAAGGCTGTGGACCGACAAAAAGTCGTAGGGCTGCCTGGGTACGACTCAGCCTCGTAATCGAACCGATTTCTTTATCTAGTTCGCTCCCAGCAAATTATCCACAGTAACTCAGATGCGCAAGTCGTTTAGCCTGCATAATTGCGAGTTCACCTAGGGACTGATTCCGGCGCTGCCATTTCTTTGTTCTTCTTGCTTGCACAACATTACTGTTATTTTTACTGTCCATCGCAACACCTTTATATCATCTTTATTCTTCCTGCGTTTTTTCAGCAGTGAAGTGGACTACAGTAGGTGTTTGTTCTTTGAAGCTATATATTCCATTTTTGAAAATAGGCACCCTTTCTTAGTGATGTGTATTTTTTTTCGCTGACAGCTATTTGCGCCCACTGACGAAAGCTAAACTGCTCAGCGACAATGTCAAAATTTATGGGGCCTCACACGTAGTGCGGCAATTGGTCCAAGTTTTCGTTACTGTTTGCGAGGAGCGCTGTTCAAATTTAGAGACAATGCCAAGTAGAGCACACCGCGACGTTGGACGTGTTTTCACCGGGAAAACCTCTCGTATCGTGAGGCGCGCCAACCACACTGACGCCAAAACCACAGTCTACCGCGCTCCGATTTGAACTCCTACCATGTCCGAAGTGTTTCTCGGAGTGCTTGTTACGACCTGTAAACGACACGGACTGGCTCCGCTGTTGTCTCATTAATGCGTAACGATGTGGCTCGTTTCGCATTTCTGGATGAGATGTGCTTTTGGGCACCCTCACAGAATGGGGTGAGATGAAAAAATATGTTGCCGGGTTTTACATGCTAAAATCATTATGAGCTACGCCGTAGTGGGAGGCTTCGGTATAACTCTGACCACCTGGAGTTCTTTAACCAATGCGCGGTACACGGGCGTTTTTGCATTCCGTCGCCATCTAACCCGGGTGAGGGAAGGTAACTTGGACAAAGTGATGCAAAACGATAAAGCCGCTGTTCTCGCCGCCACGTTTATCTGTATTACGTGTTTCTTGGCGAGCACATCTTGTTTGGTGGGTAAAGACGCGGTCACACATCGCATGTCACAATGACAACCAGCCGACTTCTCTTCGCCTATGTCCGGCGACAAAGGTCTCCGTCATGTCACCGCCCCAGTCACAATGGGCCGGCACTATCAATTTACACAAGTCCCATCGGCAGCCGCATTGGCATATTCTTAATGTCGGCAGACCGTAAGGTTTTGCTGCAACACTGGAACGACACGACAACCCTGTACCCACTCAAACACGGTTGCCCTGGAATTTGCTTTCGCGAATTTCTACACGTGCGGATCGCTTTTTCGACTGTAATAAACGGGCAAAAAAAAAGGTCTTTTTGCGAAGGAGTAAGCCTTCTCACGTACAGTTTATTAGCAGTATTACTACCCAAGTAAATAATGATATTCACAGATGCGTAAATCGAAATTAACGATCTATATGCGTCGTACTGGCAAGCCTTTATCGAGGTGGCTAGGCATCGTTCTGTGCCCATTGTCCCAACAGCGCTCGACCATCTGCGATTTCCTTTTAAATCTTTGAGGCCATTCAGTACTAGAACACCACGAAAGGTCTTTTCAGGCTTTTTTTTTCTCTTTTTTTTTGGAAGAAAAGATTTTCACCCGTGCAAACGCCACTAGAACATTCTCGCAAGGAATGAAAGCGTGCTTCATTAAATGCTTTGCCGAAACAACCCGTTCTTTCAATATGAGAGCATGACGTGTTTGGATTTGCCTTATCCGTCCGTCCCAAAAGCCCATCCGTACATTCCATTACGCTAACGATGACCACTGTTGTCACAGAGGTAACCTAACGACGATTTCTGTCGTCGTCAGGCCACCTCAAACACACCATCTGCCCAGCACAGAACACGGCTGTAGAATGGACACTCCAGTAGAGCTGTAAGGGATGCTACTACTGGCGCTCATCAGGCCACTGGTGTTCGGTGTGAACAGTGTGCGCATGCGCCGAAGTTGTGATATGACATTCACAAAAGCCGCGGTGGGGAGTGCATCCTTTCAATTTAACTTCCGGTTTGGCTTTCCGGGCGCACTGACACGTGTTGTGTGATGAAGTGCCCACATGCGCTATTCCAATTTATTATTTCTTTGCGCCGAACTCTTCATCGTAATGACACCTTTCGGTGCAATTGAATTTTTCCTTGATAAACAATCATCTAGCTATAACTTCGATTTGTGTTATAGTTACTATGTTCGACGCGCTTAGTAAGTTTCAGCTTTGTGGAAAGTGATCTGGAATAATTCAGTCTTACATTTTTTATAAGAAAAATGTGGCGTAATAAAATATTAAATAGACACTCTCATGCAAACGCCAGAAGTGTAACACGAGTGTCTTGAAAGATTTATTTACGTGCTTTGCCTAACTACAGGAACAATGGGCGGTTATGCTCTAATTTGGTATAAGCGTTTATTTATACATTTGTTCGCGGGACACAGAATATACAGAACGCTAAAATACGTGTTGTCTTGTTTCATGCAGCGTTCGGAGCACATATAACTCTCCGAAAGGTAGACATTATCTCGTATATCGATAATGACATGCAACAAGTGCCGGAAATACAATCAGCATGCGGCAGCAGCCACCGTTCATAGAACCAACTCAGTTTCACAGCTCTGCAGAAAACTCCGTGGCGGTCGCGAGAACTAACGGCGCTGCGATCGAGTCGCGCTACAGGCAGCGCTTGCGATTGCTCGCCTTCTTTGCTGCGTCCCGTGTGGCGAACTTGTTCGTTCGCAGGTTTGAGTGCTCGCGCTGGTCTGCAGAGATGTGAAGCCTGGCTTGTGTCGAGCATGCGATGTGCTCACGTATTTTGCAATGGGTTGAACAAGCGGCTACAAGTCGTCAGCTATAAGCGCTACTTTTATTGCGTAAACATTCTTTGGCGAGTACCACAGGTCCGTCAAGCGAAGCGTGTAATACCTTGTATCTGCACAAAAATGCGTAATTTGCGAACTTAAAATGTTTAACCATTAAAATATAAGTTTAGATGATTGGTAGCTTTATAAGAGATAATTAGAAACAATTTTAAAAATCGATCAGAGGACCCATATGGATACACAGGGCTCTATAGAAAATGCATGGGGACGCTTATAGTAGGGGTGAGCCAAATGAAATGTAGATGTGGGCCAACTCCAAATTTGGACGGGGGCCAACTTAAATTTGGAGGTGGACCAGCGCGCAATACGACTGTAACTTCTCCGAAGAAATGCATAGCTTATACAGGGTGAGTGAGTGAAATAAGTTTATTTAGGTCCAGAGAAGACGCATGGAGACCCCATGCCACCCGGCTAGTCCCACGTAGGGACCTCCAAGCCGAGCTTGACGGCCCGATCGCGGACACTCTGGACGGCCAGGGTTTGGTCGTTGAGTTAGGGGCTGCCGAAAAGCGCAGCCCACCTATCCTCGCTGCTCACCTATAAACGTCTCCATTGGCTGCGCCGTCAATTACGTCGTTCTCCGCGTCATACCTGCTCTGCCCGCAACGCCTGCTCCTCGGCTCGCCATTGTCGCATGCGTTCGATATCTCGAGTTAGCTCGGCGTCGTGGTTAGCAGCATCCGCCCGCCATTGGCACTTGCGTTCCAATAGAAACACAAACATGTAACCAATAAAAGAGAAACGCTTCAATACAGCGTCGGGATTAACCCACTGCTAAACACCGGGGCCACACGTTCAGCTTCGCTGGCTGGTTAACCATCTGTACGGAGTGTTTGGGCGGTGTTTTTGTTGATTGAAAGGGGGGGGGGGGGGGGGGGTTGGTTCAAGGGGCCAGCGCTCTTTTTACCACGTTGTTTTATTTAATTAAGGCTGAACGTTTTTTTTTTTCAAGAAGTCATGACGGTAAATTTCCTAATTAGCAGAAGTACACTAACTAACCTTTTAAGCAAGCATATTAAACCACGTGTTACAAGGGAATTCGTCCTTCTTGGTGCATGTCGAGCTGATGTTGTTGCACAAAAAATAGTGCAACAAAAGGGGAGACAGGCGGGCACAGACAGGCGTGCACAAACGAACTCTCTATAGCAGGCCAAAATGACTGGCTTGTTTTGCGAGATTATAAATTCAATGCTATATTTAAACACCCATGGCATTCTGTCACCACGTTTGGAAATTGCAAGAACATAAGGGACAGCGTTGACAGTTTTCTTTTGATTGCACAAAGTTATTTTTTCCATCCAGCACTCACTGAAGCAAGCTCTTAATCTAAAAGTCTTGATAGAAGAAAGCGCAGACGTTTTGAAAACTAAGTACAATATCATTTTGCACTAGAAAATAAAAGAAGCTAAGCACAATAGACACGGAGCATCCATATACCTTAATTAAACAACACACTTAAAATATCACAACTCAGAACAAAAAGTATATATGCACATCATGCCCGCTTCAATTCGATACATAAATTACCCAAAGAAATTACTAAGCCAACCATGGCTGCCACATTCACTAAATAATAATTAAAGAAAAGAACTGAGACTACACAAACTCTACTGTTGCACCGTGTCACCTCACACGTATCTACAATACCAGACGTGGTTTCTTGGCCCACATCATGTAGACCACAAACTGCAAATATTCCTCCTTTTCTTCGTCTGTTGTGTTCCTAATATTGGGGGGACCTTCGATAGAAATTTTCACCAGCGCATCGACGTGAGCCGGCGTCACGCGATATGACGTGAAGATCCTGTTCATGGTGGAAAAGCTGCGGTCAACGGCAGCAGTTCTCCACCCAATAAAAAAATAGTTATGTATTATATTGCACCACGACAGCTTTGTTTACCTTTCCGCGCAAGCTCCATGCCAGATTCCACACAAGAAGTTCTATAAACATTTATAAGTTATTTACGACAGTAATTGTTATTATTTTTTTACACAAGTGCACTGCTCTTTTACAAAGCACACTGGTATTCTTCGGCGTTTCAACGGCGCCAAAGAACACATTTCGAATTAGAATAAAACTCACCTCGTGGGGTTTTGCGGTACACATTTCGCTCAAATGTTTTTTCAGACCGAGTATAAACGAAATAAACTTATGAGAAGACAACACGGTGCTCACTAAAATTGTGCTTCATTAGTACTGAACAAAATCTTCAGAACCAACCAGTTTAAGCGAAGGTTTCATTGTGTTTGTGAAGAAAGATGTTCCTGCTTAAGCGATCATTTGCAAATAGAGACCCCACGACCCAGTTGGGCACATTTTCACTCTGAACCGCCTGGCTCAACATAAAACTGTAGCACTCGATCGTGTACATGTCACGCATGACGACGGAATGACCCCGACTGTATGACGACCACGCAACGACGACATTAGAATGGTGGCAATAGAATCAGTAAGGCAAAATGAAGACAATGGAGCGACCATGACGTCATGATGACGAAGGAATGACAATGTTAAACAAATGAGTTGTGGTGCGAGGAAAAAAAAGAAGGAAATCAAGGGGGAGACAGGATAGGGCGCCATCATTCCTGCGTCACGTGACGCCGATAACGTGGACGCAGGAATGATGGTGCCCTATCCTGTCTCCCCTTGGTTTCCTTCTTCTTTTCCTCGCACCACAACTCATTTGTTTAGCTATGCACCAACTCGCCCAACGCACTACCTTGCTAAAGAATGACAATGTGGCGACGATGGCATGACGACACTTGAGCGACGATCACGTGACGCAAGCGAAAGTATGACGACGACAGTGTGCCGAAGGGAATGACGGCACGACTAAATGCTGGCGCTTTGTTCACCTGCCACAGCAGGCTATCTGGTGTTTTGCTGCACTCGGTCCGGTACCGGCCAATCGTCCAATGCTAGCAGAGATGACAATGACACAATCAAAATGGCCTGATGACGACTGCATGACCCACGTATTCGGCAAGAGCTATCGTCAAGACAGCAGCAGCGGGAAAATACAAGGAGGAGGAAAATAAATTTGCGCTTTAAAAAGCGGCTTTCGACACGTTACTACACACATATAACTCGAGCGTTTTATTATTGTCATTCAGTCACTCAAGTGTTAAGACAGCTCCGCCATGTTCATCGTAGCAGTTTTTTCCGTGCAGGGAAAAAATGAAAGAGCTGTTACGACGCCGACGCAGGTTGCTGCATCTTCACGGCAGCGCCGCAACGGCATAGAGATGCCCCATCCCCAAGCTTTCAGCATTCACCAAGCAGCGTGCGGTGGATTCGTATGTGCTCTTCAGTACTTTGTATTGGCATTTCCTTATCTGGTGTTTGTCCGTTTTTGGCTGTCGCGTTTGCAGGGTTTCTCGTGTCCTTTCGCTGTGCTTGCGGCCGGTGAACAGAAGTGTCATCAACCTGCAGACACCTGAAGCACAAAAGCCGTGGGAGAGTGGGGAAGTGCACAGAAGTCGAGCGAGAGACCACCAATGAGCGCAACCGCATAGGTGCAAAACTTTATTACGTGCGGCGGCAAACGAAATCAGCGCACTGGCATTCAACTTACCGATCACGTTGCAAATTATTTTACAAATTCATGCGCCTGTTTTCGGAATCAATTCCGTTGCACGTGAAACGCATCTTGTTTTAGAACAACTAACTTACGATTCTGCTTGTTTAGCCACGTGCTCTTATATATTCTGTGATGTTTGTCGCGAATAAACTTCGAGTCGAGAGTCACCGCTTGTCTTATCGTGTCCTTCCCTGTCCTTGTTTCTTGTGGCGCCATTGTCCAAGAAGTTACCTATGTACAGTCATAATTTATTTGGCGAACCTAACGTCACCAAAATTTCGTTGCCCAATAATTTCATGAATTTAGTGCAGATAGGTTAAGAAGCCTCTATATAAATGCTTGTTCATCCCTAATTTTTTCCACATTTTTCATTTGGTCCTTATTATAATACGCACCTTACTGTGTCCATTCCAACAAATACGGACATGAGTCCATGCATATATTGTTACTAATTTGTTGCGATAGCAATTATGCGGGAACTCCAGGTGCATTTCCTCCCTCGCAGGTGTCACCGCTGTTCAGTCCCAAATAAAGTCCGGGGGCGAGGAGAAAGTGGCCCGCAGGCGGGTAGTGTCTGGTCACGTGATGTGCAAAGGCAAGCATGCGAGGGCGAGTCGAAAGGGTTGGTGGCTTGATACGCGCCGTCTTCCCACGCGCCCAATGCCTGATGTCAGGTGATCGAGCTCACTCTGCCCCGCGGCCGGGCTAGAGGATCTCCCGCTAGAAGAGGTCTCCCTTTTTTTTTTCTTTAGCCCCGCCATGGCGCGGCGGCAGAGCGCACCCTACGGGAGGGCAACTGCTGCGGGTTCGAGCATGCACGGCCAAGCCGAAATGGCGGGTTCACCAGAGCGCCTCGCGGTGCCTGAGTTTTAAAGGCGCTACGCAGACGAAATGTTGAAGCGAGCGGCGGCAGCAGCCAGCGCTTTGAGGGACGCTCCTCACCGCGCCAGCGTTGTGACAGCGACTGCTCGCGGTCATCAAGTAAGATCAAATCGAGTTTGTGAGCGCCTTATCCCAGGCTTGTTTGGTTAGTAAGCGAGCGTTCGCTACAATTTATGCAGCTCAGAAACCTATTCGTGTAAACACTACTTCACGTAATTGTCTAATACTTTGCTTCGTCTCTTGAGGAAAACTGCGACTCTTATTTAGGTTTGATGCTCCGTATTACTGATTACGGTTATTTTAGGCATTCCTTAACTCGAAAAAATGCAGGCCTAAAGTAAATAGAATGACCTCGAGAACAATGAGCTACTTCGGTTGCGTCCACATGAAGGTGCGTGGCCAGGAGTACTAACCACATGCCCGTCATGTTTTGCCGCTCCAACGCCGCGACTACGTAGAAGCTAGGTGGTCACCGCCCCGTTTCAAAGGGGGGATGCCAATAGATCAGCAGCAAGCGTGTACAGTGTCTCACCAAACAGTGCATAGATCTGAAAGCCAAAGGTAGCATAGTATGAAAAAGTCGAGAAAAAAAAAACAGTCTGAAGGCAACGACGCTATTGAGATAGGAATCCGCGTGGCAACAAAATTGGTCTCAGCGATGCAAAATACAGCTTGCACTGTGCTGACATTTTCATTCACAAAGCATAAAAAAGAGAGAAGTCATTTTCATCTTACAGTCGGCACCTAACGCCTAAACACGCTAATGCACAAATCAAGGACCAAGCTGTCCTCGCACAACCATTGTGCAGAGAACAGTATTCGAAGAAACAGACAAAGGCACAATGAGCGGCGACTCGTTTACTCTTTACAGCATAGACACGATGTTGTGTAATTCTGTTATTAGTTTTCATTTCCAGCTATTTTCTTCTACGGACAAGAACATATGTACATAACGCCACAGTCCCCAAAGGCCCACATATAATAAAAATCACTGTAGTTTATGCTTTACATGGAAACACCATTCACTGAACATTGCCTTCTCAAAGCACAACTGTCAGTAAGTTGACAGCGTGTCCATTATTATACACTGGGGCGTGTTGCACAATAAACATTGTAACGGGATATGCAAGCAACTACCTCGTTCTTATAGTGGAAAAGTTTCAACAAGGCGTCCCATGTCCTCTAGAGTACACAACTTTGAGCAACGTCAGAACTACAGCCTACATTTATTTTAAACATTGCCTCACAATTTCTTCAAATGACGAAACATGACAGTACGCTTGAGCATTTAAGAAAATCAGTACTCCGTAATGTGCATATAATGAAAGCAAATCATGGCGTCGATAGTCGGCACAGGCGTTCTTCAATTCACGGGACCACGTACGCACAAGGAAGAAAAACTTGAATTACGATGAACAACAAAAGCAAATTTTCAAAAAAAAAACAATAAAAAAAACAGTGAGTGAATGTGCAGCCCCAAGCTTTATCGGCCGTTTTGTCAGACAAGTCTCAACAGTCCAGCAGGTTTTCTTTTTTTTTTTTTTTTTTTAGTATGTCAAAATGTAATCAGCCGCTCAACCATCTGAGCTAACCAGGCTAGCCGCCTGGTTAGCTCAGATGGTAGAGCGGCTGTAATGTTCACAATCAGATATTTCAAGTACAATAGCGTAATTTCGAACCTACTCTTTCAGAAAGTTCCAATGGCTGCTTCAATTTATAGCTTCCAATGGCTGCTTCGATATTGTAGCCGTCTAGCCATTTTCAAATAAAAACTTTCTTTGTACTAGATTTTGTATTCTGCAAAGCTACGCAAGTAAAGATGAAAAATATATGGTGTCATTTTTATGTACAGCGGATGCAACAAGTCGTAAAAAGAAAGCATGTAAACGTGTGCAGCAACAGCATTATGCCAAGTCAGCATTATCGAGCTCAAACTGTTATATTTTGTTCACAGTGC
>NC_051155.1:113541921-113592045 GCF_013339745.2 Dermacentor silvarum
ACCTAAGCATATTTGGCCTTTTTCTGGCAACAGCTGTGTTGGCTATGTGTGTAGGCACCAGCGGCCAGTCTGCCCCATGTACATTCGACCAAATATACACAGATGATCAAGGAATAGACACACTAGCACTGACGGACACAGACAATTTTTGGTGGTATCTCTAACTAAGCAAGCCTCGCTTGCCTGGGTGGCCTTTCTCACTTCACCTGTGGGCTGCTATGCACAACAGTCCACAAGTGAATTGAGAAAGGGGAGCAGGCAAGCGAGGTTTGCTTGGTTAAGGATACCACCAAATTGTCTAGTGTGAGTGGAGTGTGCTGTATCCTTCACAGGTGGTCAAATGTATACAGGACAGATGGCTGGCTGTTATCTAAATACGTGCCAAATAAATCACATTTCACTCGAAAGGCCAGTATGCTCGCTCAACATGGCCGTGCATTGTCATGATAGGGCTTCAGGTCGGATTAAGATTGTTCATCTGTTTTCACAAACGGGGAAAGAGTGCCAAGAGAAATCAGTGAGGCATGCCACATAAAATACGTGTAAGCCAGCCCGTTATCAATGCATGAAAAAGCAACCTTTCTTGATGACAAGCGAACAAATTAGTCTGTGCTTATCCACCTTTTTAATGCAAATACTGTTTATCGTGATTTTATGCCTTTGTATTACAACTTCTGCCTTGCCTCTGATAGGACTTGCGCAAGATATAAGCACACATCCAGTTTTATTGTTATTTTGAATCCTTCCATCAAAATAAAAAGTCCCTTTTTAACAGCATTCATGTTGTACTGTTTCCCTTCCCTCTCTGTAAATTATGTCATCAAAAGTTACGTGAACTGACCGGCAAACTCATAAGGATACTACAAATTGCACATAGCCAACACAGCTGGTTCTCAGAAAATGCAAATATGGTGATAGGTATCTGTTGGCATACTGTAGCAATAGTAGGTGCAAGCTAGCTTACACATTGTTGCAATACTTCAGTTGTCACATGGCTACAATGCTTAAGACACCACAGCAGTAAGTGCACAACAAAAACAGCAGGCACATCAATCATAAATTGACTTCAGCAGTCACAACATACGCTCTTTCATGTAGCTAAACACTAGCTAATATGTAGAAAGTATATGGCAAGTATACTTAGCATAGGTACTTGCCTACCCAACTTAACACTATAAGAGTTGCAGTGCATATGGTGCTTGTTCTAGACACCGGTATTTTTGTCAAAAATACTTTTACAATTACATATAGCACTTTGAATTCATCCACCCAGTAATAGAAGTCTTACCGATAGCATTATAATTTGGACTTGCTGGTTACATTTCTACCTGAACAGCGCCAAGTAGAATGAATAATTTTAAAGGACTGCCCACTGTGCTGATGAAACACAGGATGAAACAGAACACATGGAAAGGAACCCAAAGTATTAGAAATAATTCTTGAGAGCTGTAGAATTAAGCCTTGGCTGGTTGATTATCACTATTAAAATTACACTAGTGTCAATCAGAATGTTCTGTGTGGTCATGTTGAAATCAAATGCATTTGATGAGCAACACTGCAATAAACCAGCAAATGCCATAAGAGCAAGCAGACATTTAAGCACTATGTGCGAAGTATGTGTTTCTTTAATGAGACAGTATCAATACACTGAACTATTTACCAGCTAACTCTGCGGTCTATGCTGTATTGACGTAAAGTGAAAAGCAATGTAACTGGACGGACTCGCAACTGATACAATGCCTACTTGCATGCATCGGAATAGCTTGCCATGAATATAAAATAAAATAGCAAGCTTACTAGGAAACACCTCACTGGTGTAGTAGCTGCAGCACAGTGAATACTGGCCTTCATGTATCATTTCAAGAAGTTCCAAGCTCGTCAAATGTGCATTTGCCAGTGGTATTTATTCTGGGAACAAGACAAATAATTGCAAATATGTTAAACAATGCTAAGCACGCCGTGCGCTTAGACCTGTGACAAATTTGGCCCACTACACTTAGATACTGCACGAGCGTGTAGCATAAACAGATGAAAATCGGAAATAAAAGCTACAGCATGAAAAACAGTTTCAAAACAATGAAACCAAAATAAAAAGTAATGAACACACTGTGTACTTAGCAAAAATGAAATGTTAATAGCAGCCAAGCGATTGTTGAAAAAACAAATACTCATCACAACATGTTGTGTCTAGTTTTCTTATAGAACGTGATAATGTGTGCGAAACAGCTATGAACACAAATAAGCAGCAAGTTGCATAAATATTTAGTCAATTTGGTAAGCTGTGTTGAGTAATACGTCGACTAACTTATCAACGAATGATACTGAGATCCTACTATTTGGAATACATACACTTCATATATACCTGACTCGACCATCCGGATTACACGTTGCACCATGGCGGCCATAGCCAAGGAGTCCCCTCTGTTATGTGTTGACTTATAGCAGTAGCCCATTAAAGCTGTCACATGGTGAATACATGCGAGGAGCACCTAAATATAGTCACGAAAACAATGTTTGCGCTAGTGCAGGGTGGCAACAGTGCACATGATAATAGGGCCCCTTCATCTTAGTAAAATTTTCAACACACGCAGGAGCAGCACATCACAAACAAATGTTTCTTTACATAACAATTCATTTCTTTTTTCTTTCATAAGCAACTTTCCCGTCATGTTTAGTTGCGTATAAGTTATGTCAAACACGCCTTGTCTTAAAAAGTAAGCTGTACTAGTAGCAAGCTGTGATTTTTCTCATAAACTGCTCGTAAACCGAAAAACCTCATAAGCAGAGATTATTTATGACGTCGAAGCATTTATAAGCGAGCAAACCGGGATTGCAGTAAGAATCGGTGAAAAAGCACATGGGTCGCTATTATGCAACTTCAGCAGAAAAGGGGGAGCTCACGCACAGGCGCACATGATCACGATTATTTCCGAACGTAATATTTCTCATCGGAAGAAGACGCTTATCAAGATTTTCAATGTTGCATTGAGGCAACAAACTTGCATAACTAAATTCTGCCAACCGGCACTCAGCAAGCATCAGCACAGGTATTACTGTTGTTGTGGGAGTACCATTTCCTACGCTCACGCACTCTATGCACACACGAGGAGCACGCAAATATGCGAGTGTAGTTAGCAAGCACGATTACTTACCTTTCGAATGGTACGACCCAGTTGAAAAGCGCTCTCCTAGTTGCCGGTGCTGCGTCGACGATGTCACTCCCAGCCAGCGCCTCCTCTATTTTTCTAAAAATAAAGGAGGCACTGTCCCAGCATACATGTGTATAGATGTTGAGACAAAAAGAACCATTGAACAATCTATATCGTACATTATAGTTTAGCATAGAAAGAAATTCTATAATGTATTTTCGAGGTTCTTAAACGTGCATCCAATGCACTATACGAGCGTTTTTACTTTCCGCTTAAATGCGGCCGTCACGTCCTCAGTGCCTGAAGGCGAGAAGCAAAATATCACTGAAGTGGAATGTTTCAGAAGACGTCCTCAGTTGTTAGCCGTATTTCTGCGTATTATGTGGAATAGAGAGTTGCGCGGCATCATTTCGCCGTTACTTCGCCTACAAGAAGCACGTGTATCGCTTTCAAACAAAGGCCGCTGGCATTAGCGCCGATGAGCATACACCTGACTTTGGCTGTGGTGAAGCAACTGCAGAAAATGCATCGTTACTGATGCCTCAACTTCATCAGATAAGAACAGTGATGACACTGCTTCGAACTTTGACTTCATTGCGACAATCAGGGAAGCAGATAGCGATGTTCTACATCAGAATCATGGAAAAGTTGCAGGTACCGTTGAGTACCACAGATGAAATTTTCACCCTTGTGAAAGCCCTCATTCATGATGTCATAGAAGGGATGTTCAAAAAAACTGCAAAGCTCCTAGAGGAAAAAATGTGGCACCGTGCACAATAGAAAACCTGGCATGCCAACTGAATGCTGCGGATATTGTTGTCAATATATTTTCCGACTTAACAAGTACTCACATGAGAAAAAAAAAACATTTCGGAGCACTTTATTTACACTGAAGCTACTCAGATGCCACTGCAGACTGGCAGTTACAAAGACTTTACATGTTATATTTCTATCTCTAAACTGTTAACAAATTTCCTGAAATGCGAGGACTTGCTAGAATGCATTTCACAGTCCGTGTCAAAATCGCTAGATGTGCTCTACGACTTTGCTGATGGCAATGCATTCAGTCAGTACCGTCAGCTTGCACAGGATTCCAGTCATGGCACTATATTTCTGCTTTTGTACACTGATGAGCTGGAGCTTGTAAACCCTCTAGGTGGTGCTGCTGGACGGCACAAAATTTTACCAGTTAACTTTTCTATTTTGAATCTGCATCCTCGGCATCGGTCAAAACTCAGTGCCATTCACTTGCTTCTAGTTGTGGAGTACCGTGTCATGCTACGGCATGGCCTGGCCTAAGTGCTACTGCCACTCGTGCAGGACCTAAATTTAATATAAAAGAATGGAGGGGGCACTGGCAGTCTGCACTTTAATGTTGTGACTGTGGCATTCTCGGGAGATAACCTCTCAATGCACCTCTTGGCAGGTCTCCAGTGCTGCTTTAGCAGCGGCACAGTCTGCCATTACTGCTTAGCTCAGCACAGACAATTGCAGATGCTGCATAATTAGGATGACTGTATCGAGAGGACAAGTGCAGCAGACAAGAGCCACCTTAAAGCATGCACACTTGACCCAGCTATAAATGGGCCCTTGTACGGCATTACAAATGTATCGCCATTGCAAGGCCTTGAAGAGTTTGATGTCACTGAACAATTACCTCCTGATGCCATGCATGACATACTTGAAGGGGGTATTGACTGTGTTCTTCCCCACGTTTTGGAAGGTTTAGTTGCTGACGGAGTGATCCGCAAGCAGGACCTTGGAAAAAAATTGTCCTTCAAGTATGGCTTTCATGACAAAAAGGCCATACCTCCTGCCATTAGGGACGCATTTCGTAGTGGCAAAGCCAGCCTTAGGGGATCAGCAAGCCAAAAATGGTGCCTCTTTCGGCTGCTTCCCCAAATATATGCAGAGTACATTCCTGAAGGCAACCCTCATTGCATGGTGTACTTGGCATTCAGGTATCCCAAAGCCACTGAGAAACCAGCACTCTTCAAAGTTCACTTTCATGTAGGCACAAAAAGGCACTTAAAAGCGGATCCTAACGGCATATACTTCTGTTGGCATATATATGTCACAGGCACCTTCCCTTCAGGATGCTCAATGGCTGGCTTTCGCATCGTTTCTGCACATTGAAAAAATGGCTATTTCGCCCCTGTTTTGCTTATTTGTCAAGATATAACTTCTGAACAATGCTTTGATGTACACATGCCGAAACCCATCTTTTCTTATGGCTGCTGGTGACATTGAACACGGGTTGACGAGGTGGAACGCATAGAAATGCATGTGGTGCGTTGTTGAAGGCTGTGGTTTGTCATGGCCTCTTTAGGGTGCCGCATGCTTTCTATTTATGTGCCATATTGCCTGCATCTTCAAGTGTTACAGATGGATAATAGTCACCACGGTCGATTTTATTTGTAAGGCAAGTCACAATAAAGAATTGCTATGTATTGATTTGCAGACATCAACTGTGCCACTGTACGTATTACTAGTTTGCTTTGCATACAATGTTGTAGAAGTGTACTTTTTTGTTTTTTTGCTTCTGGAAGAACCATAATGTATTTGATCAGACTATTGTGATGCCTTATTGAAACTGTGGCAGACACCTGCTTATTTCTTCCACAGAGTCTTAAAACAGTTTCTTGCTCAGGTAGTGTGCTTTTGTTCATCATAGTATATTTGTTTTTACTTTTGTTATATGTTAATTACATTACTTTCGTTTTTAATCATTGTAGTGCGATTCTTTAAAAATCATTGGATGGCAGTACTTTTGAATTGTGCAGATTTATTATGTTATTAGCTAGTAAAAGGTGACAGACTCTTAAATGGCAATTTGGGTTCGTTGATAATTTATTACAAGCAGTAGATGTATAACACAACTATGTATAGGCTTTTAAGGACTGGCACGACAAAGTAAGGCTGATAATTATGTGGACTGGTGGGAAAGAGGGATTTCATGATGGAGTAGCTAAAAACTAATTCAGGACAACAACGATTCGAAAGCATTTTTGATGCATAACACCTAATGCTCGTGACCTCTGAACATGCAACATCTCACCTGTAAAGCTTGCCAGTTTAGCTGACAACACGTTAAGTTTGCTTTCGTTTGAAATCAATTTTAAATTAAGATAGTGACGGAGGCAAGAGTAAATAAATGCACACTTTATTACAGCATGGCAAGACTGCTTTATTATCACACACCTTTGCCAGCAATCTCGGTAATTTTTAAGCAGTCAAGATTGGTGGCAGTCAACAACATTGATGGAAATTCATGAAACAATTAATTATTGCAAGACATCACAACAAAGCCGCAAACACAACAAAATCGGCAATTGTGTCATTTATGGTTGGTTCTGGCGTCTGTATTTTCAGAAGCCATGCAGGTTATAGAAGCAATTAAGTCGCGTCTTTTGATGTCCTGAACTTCCACTTCGATGATGTACATATAAAGGTCCAGTGCTTGTTCCAGTTAGCCATGTATTCTAAAAGGAATAAAAAATTGAATTGTGAAAATGTCATTCTCAAATGCAGTAACGCATGACACTGAAAAAAGTGGACAAAGTTTTTTTCAGACCGAATATGATGTAGCATGGTGCATGAAAAACAAATCAGATCACTTGGCCATTGTTTTGAACCACGTAAACAACATATAGTTAATAGCTGTAGAATAATATGTTACAATTTGCATAAAAACTTGACAAGAGACTACAGTTGCTTTCAAATTCCGCCCCCACCGCAATCGGCCACAGGAACCGGAGTCGAAGCCGCGACCATAAGGAAATAAAGCACCATAGCCACTGCGGCTATAAATTTCAGTGGCGATCGATTTCGGGATACTATCGGTAACTTTCTGCACCGCTTTCATTACACGTACGCGTTTCCACATATTTGTTTTTTGTTAACGCAACTTAATAGGCACTTTCGCACTAATAATAATCGCACGACAGCCGCATGTACCGCGAGAATAAAGAAAAGAAATATCCTTAAGCATTATCCCCTACATGAGCAAGAAGATCTAGATTACCAATACATTTTAAGGTCTTGCTTGCATCTCGGTGCAGTAAATACTGTCTAACAGGACTGTGTCTAAAATGTATATAGCCTATTGCTGAGAGCAATTCGTATGCGCGTACCAATGATCGAGAATAAAATAACTTGCCTGTTTTGCGATCAACCTTCCTCCACCGACGTTCATGATATCGCATGCGCATCGTTGCGCGATGAAGTATCCACGCAGCACATTGAAGGCACTCAAACACAGTCAGTGGGTGAAGTGATCGCCTATGGTGCTCGTAGAGATGGAACCGATCGGTCGCAGCCGATGAAATCGCAATGCGCTACACGGGATCACGGTGCAACTCATTTTCAGGTCCCGGGGTGCTCGCGCTAAGGGAGGAAAGTTCCTCCATTTACGATTGCCGCAAGAGGGCGCAGCGCGTGAACCTTGCTCGAAGGAGGAACTCGCTGGCCTGAAGGAGGAACAGAGCCCGTTGCTCCATTCTCACTCCCTTTTTTTTTAGAGTGTGGAGCCCTGGACTAGGGGCCCCAACCACGGGACCTAAAATTTCATTTTATCCATTAAAAATTTTTCTCTTTCTCTCTCTCTTAGTATTCTGTGGATGGTGGAGTGTTGGTGATGAGAGGCAGGAACATGGAAAGGTTTAGGTTATCTTGAGACCTTGCGTGGAATACGAAATATGATGCAGCTGTGGAGTCCGTGGCAAGTGACAAGGGCAATGACAATAATTCAACAGCAATAGAACAAGTTCCAGAGCCGGTGTTAGCAAAGCAGGGATAATACATGCTTAGGAACTTTTTTCTGGCCTCGATCTATGTCACTGTCCGATTTAAAAATGCCATTCAGGACGAACGACGGGCATTATTGTTGAGCAAGACAAATTCTCGCATACAACTTGCGGAACAGTGTAGGTGAATTGAATTCCCTCGATGGTCTGCAAACAGAGCCAAGAGAGCACACAGTCCGCATTACAATGCGTTTAGTATGAGGTGAATAGTGTACGGTTGTATCAAAAAGCACCCCGAGATGATTGATCTCGCTAGACACAGTGGCACAAAATCTACAAAATAAGGAATGAAATGCTTGCCGTTTTACGTCTGAAAGTCATGACTTTGGTCTTGGCGGCATTTAAGGTGAGGTTATTATATTTGCAATACTCAGAAAAAGAAAACTAGTCAGACAGCAGGATGTGACAGTCATAAACAGTATGAATTTCCTTAGAAAGTGTGATATCAACTGCTTAAAGAAGGAACGACGAATTTCGAATAACAGAAAGTTCGTTATTAAGAAAAACTAAAGAAAGGAGTTGTCTTAAAACTGATCCTTGAGGGATACCACTAGATACTATATATAAAAAAGACGTTTGACCGTTGATGTTAGCATAACATGATCTATCGAGAGATAACTGCTCGAGAAATTTACATTTGACGAGTCAACACCGGAGTATGTAAGCTTGATGAGAAGCAATGAGGTGCTCACTACATCAAAAGGCTTGCTGAGGTTACAGTAAACAGTGTCTACTTTCCCCCTCTGAAGTACCGGTGCGTAGATCTTTGTCATGAAACTTGCGAGATTTGAGATAATGGAACGGCCGGTGAGAAATTCATGCTGATTCGGAATCAGTTTTTATGACTTTCGTCACTTCATTTCTACAAATGCCTAGAGAACGTTGCTGAAAATCACCTGCGCATTTAGCAGAACTGCTTGTTCTGGGCCCATCAAATTTAATACAAAACACCATTTCAACTCAGGTTAACCGATAATGTGATTTGTAAGTTCAGATTTTGGAGAAGTTGTTCTCTACACGATATTATTCAATTTTTATAGCACTAAAGTAAAACTAACAATATCAATACCAGTTATTATTTCACTATTCAAACATATTCATTAGAATAATAGCTTGTTAAGAACATACGAAAATCATGGACACTCTTTTATTGTCTTCAAAAGGTTATCCCATATTTTTGTGCCGATGTACGCTAACTTGCGCCTTCCGTACAAGTTCCTAACCTGTGGTACATTAAAATTTCTGTTTAATTACGTCCTCGTGTGTCTGTGTGGCCTGATAAAAGTACTACTTGGAAGTGTGTTCTTGTACAAAAGTTTGACATTAAGATATTGATATCATCAAAGTAAGCATTATAAAGACTTTATAAAGTATAATGAATGAGTTCTTCAAAGTAAAAGACAAAATGTTGTCAAGAGCAAACTC
This sequence comes from Dermacentor silvarum, assembly GCF_013339745.2. NCBI lineage: Eukaryota > Metazoa > Arthropoda > Arachnida > Ixodida > Ixodidae > Dermacentor > Dermacentor silvarum. Next base: position 113,551,301 of record NC_051155.1, read on the forward strand.
AAAAACCTTAGATGTGGCAACGAGAAGAGGAATCGGGCGATAAGTGGAGGCATCGGTTTTGCAGACTTACTTAAATACCGGAAAAGCACTAACAGTTTTCCTCGTGAGAAATGGAAGTATTGAAAGGGCTCATAGATATAGATTTCAATACTGGGGCAAATATACTGCCGTAAGCTTTTGAAATTGCGGAGGGGATGCGTCAGGGCCGCAGCATAGTGAAGGCTTCAAGCGCTTAAGACATTCGCGGATGTGCATTTCTTCGAACAACACAGTACTAGAAGTAGGAATCGCCGTGTGCTGCTGACTGAGACTAATCTTGAAACCTGAAGCTTCATATAACTATAAGAAGTGGACAGCATAAGAATTTGCGATTGCTTCGACTTTAACAGCGATAGAGTCGAACCGGCGAAAACACTCTCCGCGATGACTAGAGCGCTTGCAGATATACTTCCAAAATTCTGCTGGCTGGTTGGAGGCGCTCTTCACCAAGTATGCAGTAGATTAGTCGTGATCCCGCTTATAGAGGCGTTTGCTGCGAGTAAAAAAAAAACGGAATTCTTATGTCCACTCATTAAGCACAGGACTTCTGGATTTACGGCGTGCGCGCTCTTTATACTTTAAGGCAGTTATAAGTTCAGAGGAGAACCACCGGGGATACTTAGAGCGTTTAGCTCTAATGTATTTGCTCATACTGCTCAAAACAAGCTCCGTAAACTAATCTGTTTGGTCATCAACATCGGTTTTGTCGCTAAGCGGTGACCACTCTGCGGTGGAGAAGAAATCATATAAACCAACATAATCACCATATTTGAAAGCAAAGCGAGACGTTTCATTTAGGCCAATGGAGGAGCTCTGCCTCAGGGCTGACACAGCGGCAGTAATCTTTAGAGACAGGTGAAACTCATCGGGGCGCACAAGGGAAACATCAGAGCGAGAGACGTCTATAACTTTAGCATTCGAGATGCAGAGGTCTAGGATGTTTCCACAAAATTGGCGATGAAGGTATGTTGCTGAAGGGAACATAAAGACAGAAAGTCCAACAACATGCAGTATTTGTTCTATATGTAGCGATTGTACTGAGAATATCTAAGCGTGTTCCAATCAATACATCGTGTATTAAAATCACCAAGAAGTATTACTTTACGCTTACTATGGGAACATATTACACTTTCAATAGAAGAAATGACCTCATCAAACAAAACAGGGCAAATATTCGGCTGTGCATAAAAAATCCAATCAATAATTTTTCACATCGCTTAGGCTGACTTCTAGGTAACTCGACTCCTGTACACTTTCAATGTCGTTGCGCCGAATACATCTGAGTGAACTGTCAACAGCAATCAATACGCCACCACCTTTTTATTAGATCCACTGAAGTCCCAGGCACTGCGGAAGACGTTGTAGTGTGGTGTAAACAAATTTCCAAGACGAAATTTCCCTGCAGAGCCATGTTTCGGAAATACGACAATAGGGAAAGACGAAATGACATTGGAGAAAAATTCGCGTGCTGTGGTGCGAAATCCTCGAGCGTTTTATTAAAAGATATCCAAATAGCACGCCACTTTCCTCCTTGGGTGTTATCTCGTAAGCATGAAGCATTCCGTCACGTAGACACAAACGGAATGGATTGAACATGCATCCCATTGACCACATTGACGCGTCGTTCAGGTGACTAAGGGCTTCATCATCGATGGCTTCATCAGCGCAGACCTGGAATGAGGCATAGGATCATGCTTCTTGTTAATGCGTTTCCCGGCAATGGGTTGTGCTCCGATGTTTGAGTGGTGCGCAGTCAGATCAGCAGACGGGGTTTCAGAATAGTAACAGTAATAATAATGATAGTAATAATATTAACACATGTAATAGTAATTTTAAATATTTTTGCTGAGATAAAGTTACTTGAATATTAATGCTGCACCAAACCGTGTTCTCAGACAAAATAGAAATATCAGGTCAAGTAATGATTGTATGTTCGTGATTCGATGCACATTTTTGGTCTGTACGCTGGCTTGCGTGTATCACGTGATGCAAAGTCGAAATGTGTACCATTGTCGATTTTAAAAGCCAGTAGCACTCAAACTTTGAGGACCATGTCAAAACCTTTTTATGGGGGAACGCGTTCCAAAAATACCATGCAGACATTCCTAAATTGCTCTAGAATGTACCATGCTGTGTTTATGCATGAAATAGTACGCGCATTATTACTGTTCAACTAAGGCAAACATATATGCCCCCAATATTTTGTCGTGCTATTTCTTTTCTACATGTCCTGTTTAGGTTCACTTTATACTTCAATATTTCGCAAACATTTGACAAGTTCACCGTGTTGCGGCCATTGTGATCTGCTGTAACCGCAAATAAGATTAAGCATTGCCTTTCCGGAGTTTATGCTCAAATGTTGCATAAGTGCGCGAATCTATGGGTTTCGAAGCCTTGCGCGTAAGCTTTCAGCGGCAGGGCTGCACACTATCAGCGGATACTTTCTATAAAGCCAAAACACAGAAAATATAATTTCTCGCGCTGCTTTCGTGCTTCCGTTTTCCCTGGCACCAACAAATTTTCCACACCATTGTAATATATTTCCTTCCACTAGAGTGGTTTGCGAGTCGTGTGGCTTGTGCCTGTCAGTCGCAATCTTGTCACAGTATTTTTCCGACTGTCAAAGCATACGTTGTGCAGAACTCGCCTGCTCGCTGTGCTCGCGCAATCGCAGCAAACACAACAGCGAAGCAACAAAATGCGTCAAGAGAGCAAATAGAGACTGGTGGTGCTCGGAAACCGAGAGAGAGCAGCGGGGTATAAGAAGCGAACAGGGAACAGGAGCAAACAATGACGACGTAATAGGAAAACACCCGGGCACATTATCAGCCAGGACCTCCCTAAGGGCTCTCGTACTCTTGGTCTCTCACTAGTAATGATCGTTCTCCGAAATTGTTGTCGCCAATTAGCAGCATCGATACAGCAGTGACCCGAGGGGTTCGGCCTGCTGCCCTAATTGCTGGTGCTTCGGTGTCTCTGCCATTGCGAAGAGCAAGACCAGTCCACTAAAAAAGCAAAGAATGAACGAAAGATTGGAAGAAGTAAAAAATATGCGAAGAGCTCAACAAAAAAATGTACGAAGGATAATGGGTGGAGTGCGGGAAATAGACGCAGGTATGCGCACGGTTTTTAGAGGGGTGAAAGTGAGATCATGGGTATCTTTAAGAAAAGCCGTGCTAAACTACTCACTGTACAGTCTGAGTGGTAAGAATTGAGCAATGAGCATGAAAAGAAGTTGCTAGCAATCGGCATTCCTTAAAACGTTTTACTCAATTTGCACGGAATGGCTAAAGCAAAAATCTGAATCAGGTAAATTGTGAGTGCACTTAATGCGACCTGCAGAAGAATTAACAGGCAACGACAAGAGAAATAGGGACAGAAACCCACCATTTAAGAAGGCTTGTTTGCACGAAGAACTGGAAGAAAATAAAGCACATACGCAACTATCGCTAGTAATGACTACCCAAATTTAGGAGCTCCTTGTATTCTGTGAGCTCTGTGTAGTATGAGCTCTGCGTATTCCGAATCTGTGTGCTCATGAACTATCGCACTACATGTCGCCACCGTGAAGATGACGGTTAAAGCTGTCACCAGTTGCGAATACTCACAATAATCTCGGTCTGTACGGCAGCTCCTTAGGATAGGGTTAACTGGGATGTAACTGGAGAGTAGATAATAATACTCCGTGTAGAAAACCCTGCGAAATGACCAATAGGGGTTAAGCATAATTTTTTTTCATATGGCGGGGAAGCAACGTTCTGAAGGTATTCGGCGCTTCAAGAAATTATTTCTCTTCGGCAATGAAGACAGAGAAAATATTGTGATGGCACGAAGTACTCGAGCTATCTTTTGAAGCCAGCCTTGTTATGATGGCTCATTAATCCTCCACTCAGCTTACCCCTTCGCCGCGCTTCCCGCCACCATTAAAGGTACCCAAAGCTCGAGCTCGGCAAAGCTCATTTGGATTCGGCCCGGCAGAACCTGCAGCAAGAAGAATCCGCGCAAATTGAAGGCTGATCCACACTCTTGGAAACAGCCAATAAGTGGGTTACCTGAATGTCCAGAGGCTGATGAGGGAGAGAGAGAGAGAGAAACCGAGAAAAAGTAGGAATAAAGTATGGTTTGGTAACCTGCATAAAAGAAACAATTTTCAAGAGGGAGGCAGCGAGAAAAATGTGTTGCGAAAGTCAAGTCGGTGAATGAAATTCTGAGGTGGCACACGTCGCTATCAGTCCCTATCTCGCCGTACAAACGTTTGTAGACTCTTGAGAAACGTGGACAATAAAAAGAGCGAGACAGGCGTAGCGCATACATTTGACTGGTTTGTTGTACCTTCATTTGGTCCACGTAGCCACATTTATACAGTCATAATGCTCAAAACTCGCTCAACTAGCGGCGCTGACCTAAGTCACAGTCCGGTAGAAGACAGGAAATGAACTAGCGCTCTGGCTGCCTTTAGCACTTATGTCCGTTGGCTGACTGGTGCTTCGAACGCAATGCCCAACACCTTCCTGTATACAGGGTGTTTCACTTAACTTAAGCCAAACTTAAAAATATGCAAATGACACGTACCTGGACAGAGCCAAGGTATTGTTTGCCATCGCTTGGCGATACTCTGATTATTTTTTGCATTCTGCCTAATGAAATAATTAATCCTAATTAATTAATCAACTTCTTGATTATTATAGTTAGATGAAAAGTGTCAATGAGAACATTCTAGAGAAACATGAGAAATTTTCGATACTGCTTTCTGTTGCTCTATACGTGCTACGTAAATGTTTTTCCGGGTGTGAAAGATGCCCGCGAATACACGCAAACTGCCTCGAGCGACCAGTCGCATAGCACAGCTTCCTTCAGTTAAAGATCCTACTGTGTGTACCCTACAGAAGAACAAGCCACTGCAAGAGTCTTTGGAAAACACTGCTACAGCCATCGAATGCTGTAAATGACGAATGTCACTGTGATATACTGTAGCCAAAGCGGTAATGCAAAATATTAACAGTATTCTCAAGCTAATTGTATACCAGTCGTATTCTCTGGAATGTAAACAACACGTAGAAAATATTAGAAGCATTAACTGGCATTCTTTATCTTCACAAAAAGTTTTTCAATATAGTTAACGTTACACATGTGAGCAGCTTGTCCATCGCGACACCAAGCAATAATTCCCAGCCTCCCGCTTCTGCCTCTAGATAACACTGCATGTAAGCGCTGGAAAACATTGTTTGTCACGAAGGCGCTACACCAGTACTTAAATCAGAAAACGTACTGCGAGGGCGTAGGCTGCATTTATTGGCTGTGCGGCGAATTCGCGAGAACCACCGTCATATGGTCAATGCGAGAAAACAGACACGGAAGCCTCGATTAACTGGAGCGGATGCGTCTGATTATACCAAGAACATAAAGTTACTGATTATATTTTAAGATCTGGTGGCGTAATCGCTGTGGTCACTTTTAAATGACCGTTCAACTGCACTGTCATTTAACTGGCAGAAGTAATACGACGATAACTTTTTCGACAGTGGATCGGCTTGTTCACCTTATGTTATGTGGAAAATAATTACCTTCAAGGAACGACTTATCTCTGATACGAGAAACATGAAATTGTCATTAAATAACAAAGCGATTTCATTAACTACATTATAAGAGATTATGGGGTTTTACGTGCCAAAACCAGTTCTGATTATGAGGCACGCCGTAGTGGGGGACTCCGGAAATTTTGACCACCTGGGGTTCTTTAACGTGCACCTAAATCTAAGTACACGGGTGTTTTATAACATTTCACAAAACATTTATGTATCATCAGCAATCAAGCATACACAACCTAAAGAAATGTCCTGCACTCATTAATACAACGTTCTGGGAACGACATTTCTTTCAGCCGACTTAGAGGGAGACATTATAAACGCATACTGATCTGGCTACTCTGGGCGCGTCCGCCCTTGCCTCTGGGGCGTAGTTGCGAAGTTCCTGCATGTTGTGGTGGTTGGCGATCGTCGCTGTGTGGCTACTCATGACTCTCAAATGCAGCAATCACCTTCATCGTCCAGCATTTAATGAAGCTTCAACTTCACTGTACTCACACATACCAACGTAGCCATGCCCGTTGGTGTTCGCACCCTTGGATATCCGTGCTGTCGGCATTCTCAAGAGGTGTACTGCTTTCAAACCGAAACCTTCACCGAGCATATTTTCGCGGCGACGTGCAATTCGAATCTAAGCTAAGTACCCTGCAAACAATTGCTCATAAGCTCTCTAATTTTCGACTCAAGCCTCTAAGAACCTGGCATTGCATTACAGTGCCCCAGATTCCATGTGTCCGCAAGAAAACGCGTCTCATGTGAATAGGTTTTGCTGCAAATCAAAGCTCTTTGGTTTACTATAGTGCTCTTCGTCGAAGCTAATAAAGCTTCATACACGCAGCTAATGAGAACTGTGGTTGCACCGCTCGCGCTGGATTCTCGCTTCGGACGTGTGAACTGAAATTGTGCGAGTGAGCTGACACGTTCGCGCAAGACGAAGGACAAGACATACACGACGCATGCAAAACGAAGGACAAACGTGATATTCGAGTTGACGGTCCCAGTTGTTTCTTGCGCTGTTTTGTGGCATCCGCCGCGGCAAGTATGGAGTTTACGCACGATAGGGCGTTGCCCGTGTCCTAACTCGCGTTCCGCAATGGTTTTGTGCTGCAGGCGTTCTTGACCCTTTAAGACGCCACTTTTATCTTGTTGATTGAAAACTCACTTTCACTTCACTTCTTGCATCTTCAGAATCGCAAAAAGTGTGAGACGTAAAATATTTAGGAATTTTAAACTCTTTAGTGAGTTTTGTCAAATTTAGAGAATGTGGACTCCACTTGAAAACTCACTGCAGGAGCATCAAATATGACAACAACTATTTCGTGTATTGAAAAGCTTGAATTACACTGAACCAGCCGCTTCAAAATTATGCCTGGTGCGTTCCATTGTGAAAAAGAACCAAAAAAGTGAACCCATTACGTACAACACACAGACACCGAGCAAAAACACCCAACCGTCTACCTTCCCACTCATTTTACTAAAACGCTTTGCACATGTTATCCAAAATTGGAGCGCAATTCCAATCATAACTGTTTCAAGACATATGCGACACATTGTAAATATCATTACTTTCACCAGTTCGTTTGCTCGTGATACACTATCTTGGTGTACAGAATTTGTACACAGCGTCTGAAAGTTATGTATTGTGGAATTAGCTATTTCCAGGCCCACCGGTTTCAAGCACAGTGCAACAACATGAGAAACCCTGCAAGTGCGCGGTTAATTAGGCGTACTATATAGTGCTGCATCTCACTTTACGGGAACCCAATAGGAAGAAGCGCACGGTACTTAAATGCCAAATTGAAAAACGGAAAACGAACGCGCATGCGATTCCAGAGTGTATTGCGTGGTGAAGCTTGAGGACAGAGGGCGCGGGCGTTCTCATTCCCTGTGCCATTTGTGAACTGCTGCGAAGAATGTGTAGGGCGGTGCGCACCGCTGTCGTACCCGCTCTTCAATTTTTTGTCGTACGACTAAACCTGCTTTGATTGACTTTTCTGAGTTGTGTAGACTTTTCAGTCAATAAATGACATTCATAAATGCTACATCTCAACGCCTATGCTAAGGTGTTATCTCGATTTTCGGATTACTGCATTTCTTTTTCAATGTGAACCGAAATATAAATTTTGTTATCATCGCGCTGTATTCTGAGAAGTTTTTCTCATCTTGTGTTTATCTGGAATATATTAAAGCAACAAGTGTGCTGCAACAACTCGTGAGTTGCTTTTCATTCCCTTTGCGTAATTATTCTTTAGCCACTAAATCCCTTAAAACGCTTATCACCCTCTAAGTGTGCTGTATGTAAAACCAGGATGCCTTCAGATAAAAATCTCACAAATATAGTTGAACTCATACAAGCAAATAGGAGTTGGCGTTCCTAAACAATGAATCATACGGGAGCAAGACTTGCATTGAGCGCACATTTTTACGCCAAATTTAGGTGCTGAATATTTTTTTAATTAAGGGCAAAGGTAAGACAGTCGCAGTTAACACACAGGCACGGGGGACCCAAATGGAAAACGTCGTCTGCGTCGCCTAGTGTTTCACAAGCATATTATACTTAATTCATTCATATTTTTTGTCTATAATTGAATAAAAGAAGCCCCGCGTGTTACCGGCTTTGATGTGAACCCATTGCTTCACATGTAGCAGTGAATAGCAGTGGCAGTGGGAACTTGGGTGAAAGCAGCAACTATGCGTGCAGCTATGTAGCCGAGCGAGAAGTTTGGTTTTACCGTGCCCTAGAAAAGATGGTGGATGACGATTACATTTTGAAGATCCCGTATTGTTCCGAGGTATAGTAAACACTTGGCTTATTGAAGAATAGTAAAGCTACGGATATTTTGGCACAGCATTCAGATAATATCTTTAGAACACGAATGGTTTTACGCACCAATAAATCTTTTTGGGATTCTGTAAGAGCCTTGAAAATATAATTTGCACACGTTAGTTGAAAGTGCGACTTCGGAGCTTTTCTCTTATAATAAATTGGAAGCGCTTATTGGCGGCCTTTAGAGGCGGTAAAAGCTATTGCTCAATTATTCGCTTTGTACATTTTATGACGTCTCTGATATAGACAAACTGTTGTGGCCATTGAAGTCATATGAAACTATCAGTGTGGCATTTAGTGACTCATATATACCAATTTTTCTGATTGTAACACAGGAACAGCATTTCTGGGACCGAATAATATGCATCATCCTGTTAAACTACATCACACATTAGGCCATCTTTATCAGGAATGTGAATGTTTGCCATTGTCCGTTACACTTCGTCGTTTAGGTTTAAATGGCTAACGAGTGAAGGGTGCCGAGAGAACACCCATCATATGTTTGCCCACAAATTGAAACGACACTTTTATGGCTAAGCAGCGATGGCCACTTCGAACGTACATGTTTTCTTAACATGGTTTTGCAATTTTCCAGCCGCCCTGTCGGGAGTGCCTTCCCTTAACTCCAGTGACATTGAAGCAGTGCGCTTCGTGATGCATTGTGTAAATCTTTTGAGCGACGTGTTTATATGTTATTACGTGGCCCTTCCCTCCAGCGCACACATTGAATGAGCGTTCAGTTCTTATGCAGATGTCCTCACAAAAAAAAACTAGGGAAGCTGACCGAAAAATATTTTGATAAACTCTTCTGAATAAGATACTCAAACTGTAAATGTCTGCAGAGGACACTTTGAAAGGGCCCGACCAGCTCGTTCGTTTTTACTGCATTCCTGCTATGCTAATTATATTATGGAGGAAAGTAAAGGTAATCTGTCAGTTTTAGTAATTGCTCAGTTATTTTATGGGGCAGTAATTGGCAACGGTAAGCAATACATTTTTGAAGGAAGTAACTGTGATGGTAATTGTTTACAATTTTTTCTGTAATGCGCATGTGCAAATCTGGTCTAGGCTTCTGGTACAAAAAGAATCATTTACAGACACCCACATTTTAGTATTTCCCGTGGCAACAAGGGCAGCAGTTGGTTCTAATTACAATATTCAAAGTTATCCTTGTGTATACACTGCCGACTGGTATGAGGAGAAAAAGAAACGCTCTGAAATGTAAAACGAGTGTTGAAGCAGTCTAGCCGTACAGATCGGTCGGGCTCGAACCAATAAGTTTGGTCAACGCTTTCGCATACAAACGAGAATTTCACGCATCACTTGGTGAGCCGACTTCGTGCAAGTGAAACAGTAGTCGCTTCCGCAGCGCCAGACAGAGCGACAAGGCCGGGACGCTTTTGAATTGAGACCGTACAAGCACTGAAAAACAAAATTTATAACAAAAGCTTATTGCAAAAGTTAATATTTTGATGTGGAACCCCCGCAAGCGTACTATTCTTGTCATAAAGAAATATTTTTATCAATGCGTCAATACAAGCCAGCTATGAATGAAACGCAGAAAAGGCCGCCGGCGAATCTTTAAAACGGGGTTGCGCCTCTCACCTGGATAAAATCTCAGTGCTTGAAGAGTAGTGTGCATCTTCCACGCAACTGATTTCTCGATTACGCAAACCTATTGAGGGAATAATGCTAACAGGTGCGGTGCGGCATTTATGATTAACGTGTGGGTTTGCTACAAAACGCACCCTGTTATCTTGCATGCATGAATGCTGGTGTACCGCCACACTCGCCACAATAAGATCTTCCACAATAATCACTTCATTCCTTCTAGTGGAGGCTTAGTGGTCCCGGATGTCAACGTTTAGGTTTTACCGATGTACGCCTTTCCGCAGAAGAGCGGAACCTTATAAACAAGAGCGGTGGTTCACTTCACATGAGGCTTGATGTGTTTGATGACGGAAATGCACCTCCTGCGCCCTTTCAAGTTTCCTTGTCTGTAGAATTGCCCTATCTTCATCGGGGTCGAGAAAACGACTTGAGAGAAAGCCACATGCAACAATAACTAGCACAACGTCGCACACTGCTGCTTCTGCAGTATTGTGGAAACGCCACCCTTGCGTCTTGCTTCCCCGTGTTGCAGCCTTCCTGGCCAGGCACCAGGACGCCTGCCTGGTTCGCTATACTTAAAAATGGGGTGCAGAAATTGAACCGTCTTATTAGCTATAAATTAGGTGCTTCATGAAATGCTTCGCTTCATATAGATTTCAGTGTGTGTTGGACATGCATAATTTTGTTTCAGTGTTCTTGTCCGCAATGCCACTTTTTCGGCCGGACTATTTCTGGGTCGTGATTGTTGTGCCGCACATGTTGCGTCCCATAGAAATATATGTATCTGCAGTGTTGCTACATTATCAAAGATAAAAACATTTAAAAACAAGCTGCCATGCTGCTTCACTTCAAACGGGTGAATCGCCGACTTGCCCCTCACGGCAAGCACAGTAAATTCACAAAATGAAGACGATAGCGCAGCGATACAGGAACAGCACATTAAAATGTAATCTATTCGTTTAAGTTCGCTATATTCATTGCCCAAAGAGGGACGACTGAGGGACACAAAATACACAGCTTGAAATAAAGTTGGCCTTGGTGACTGTTTGGACACTTGACAATCCATTAGTCCGTTTAAGAAAGCGTGAAGTGGACACGGAAGAAAAGGCACATAACTCAGCGCCTGTGAATTTTAGTTATGTGGCTTTTCGTCCGTGCCCGGTTCGTGCTCTTCTATGCTCTGCCCATCTTTTCCCCCGTTCTCCCCATCTTGATGATGCGGAGAACGGGCGTTTATTTCATTTATATGAGATGTTATAGCTGTCAGGTAAACTTTAGCAGGAAGGAAGTGCCACAATTCGTAAATGAATGTCTACTCGCATGAAATACACAGAATCTTTCTGCGGCACCGATATACTTGCACGCGTGTCGTGAGCGCAGTTCTAACTTAAGTCGGCTAAACGCGAGTCGACGATAAAGCATTGAAACAGCCCAGAGGCGTGTAACATGCATACATCTATTAGTAAAATGATCACACAAGGTCAAGAACAGTGCCATTTTGCCAAAGCCCAGCCCAGGAACGCTGTGTATCATTCACTGTTTCCAACGTGTCGTCACTGTGTTGTGAACAAGGAGGCATGACGGTTTCGAGCCAGCGCTTACACGTAACACAAATTGCCGACAGAATTCGTCAGTTTGTTACCAATAAAAAGCAACACGACTCGTCAGTATTGTTTATTGAGGTTCTAGAGATTCTGTCGCACTTGTTCGGCGTTATGCGGAACTTCTCTCGCCAGCAGGCCGGAGTTCAGAGTCCTCGTCATTGTGTTGTATACATTCGCGAGTTGCGCGTGTTCGCACGCAAAGCGGTGAGGTTCTCCTCCCAAGTGCGCATCAAGGCCACCGTCCTCGCGGCAGGCCAGTTGACACGCTTTGGCCAGGACGTTTCGCCCTGAGCCGAGGTGCTCGCGTCGGAGCTGGGGTCCGCCATTTTGTCCGTTTACGGCTATGACTGAGGTGACCAACCTCAGTTTGCGAGAACCATGGTTAGCGGAATAACTATGGTTAGGTTGTTTGTGTGACTGGGTGTAACTGCGGTTAGCCTCAACTGCCGTCAAACTTAACTGCGGTTGGACTACCTGTGTGATAAGGGTATTAGAAACGCGTCATGCGGGGAACCGGGCTCCACTCCCGCGCTTCTTTCTGGACACGCTGCATAATCTAGTGGCGCTACTGAGATGCCCGCGTGGGGCCTCCGAGCCGAAAAGCGTGGCGCACCGGTGCCTGCGAGCGCTGAGAATTATGACCTCGCTTGCCGCTTACCCCCCGGACCATAGTCAGTGACCCAAGTTATCAAGTTAGCGAGAGAATCATTGAAGAGCGGCACATTCCCAGTGCACTCAAGCCGAAGTTTGTTCACACGAAAAAGCGTTCACTGAAAAAACGGCGCATATCCAGTGCACTTGAGGAGCATCCTGCTGAAGCGTACAATGCAGTCGTTGAGGAAACATTACTGACGTGTGTTCGATTTCGCTCAGCGTGGGAGAAATTTAAGGAATCTGTTTTGTCCTTGTAGAGCGGCACATTCGTAGAGGCACATACCTAGTTTCCAAAGTTGGCATCAAAGAAGCTCTTTGAAGAGCGGTTAACACCTACTGGCACATAACCAGGGACCCAAGTTGGCATCAAGTAGGTTCATTAAAGACCAGCAAACACCGAGTGGCACATACCCAGTGCTTCAAGTCGGCGCCAGAGAGTTTCATTGGTCAGTGGTACTGTTGAACAGCGATAGCTAATAACATTACGTTTTATTGAACAGTGATAACGGTTTGCTGCCTTCGCTTTTGACAAAGTGAATTCTAGGAAGTAGTGCTAAAACACGCTTTACGATAGTAATACGCTGAATTCGGTTTCTTTTACCTGCAGTATATAAATAGCCACGCAATCAAGTTGAAGCTAACTTGCCACCCAACATGAAATTTGCACACAATAAGCATAGGAGCTGGCGCTTGTGTTCCTAATAAATAGACTGAGGTTCATGGCAGGGTGAAACCTTAAAATATCGTACTGTCATGCATCCGATATAATATGTGTATGAGGAAAAAAATGAATTCAATAAGTCCGCAGCTACCCAGTTATCTTGCCTCAAATTGCAGGGCCAATTCGTCACAGCTATTTGTGTTCACGAAACGCCAGTCACTACTTGTGCAAACAAGGAAGACATGAAATTAAAAGGTTTTTTGTTTACGAAACAGCAGATATTATATTCAATCAAGAAACAGATAAACGTAAACGACCGAAAGCACCAAATGTGCCGCTTCTCTACTGCCGATAAAGGTTACATGTTCAAGTTTAATAATGTGTCAGAAGCGGACTGAATGATGTGATCACGTAGACACACATAAAAAATAAACGATGGAATTCATATATCTTCAAAGACTTAGTCTGAACTGCGCGTTTAGGGGCTAGTTGAAAGGCTCTGTTCACACTGCTATAGGTGCAACATTCCTACTCTCTTTATTGAATGCTAATCTTCCATTGATTTTTTTATTGCGATAGCAATTATATGGACACTCAAAAGCAGATTTCTGCCGTCGGCGTCGCCGTCGCCGTGAGGTTCCGTATGACGTCATTTGGAGAAGAAATCGTCGCCGATGATGATAAGTGGTTCTTGAGGGAAAGGGAAAGGTTGACGCTATCTTCTGCAGCCCTTGAGGGTGCACGGCTCAGATTTGCCGAACGCTGTATGTGCGAGTGAAAGGGCGCGAGGGGCGCGTCTTTCACGGGGAGTGAACGCACGGCGGAGAACAAACGCGCGTTCTGCGCCGATGATAAGTGGTTCTTGAGGGAAAGGGAAAGGTTGGCGCTATCTTCTGCAGCCCTTGAGGGAGCACGGCTCAGCGCCAATTCTGCGCCGTGCTCGCTTAAGGGCTGCAGAAGTACTCGCTTAAGGGCTGCAGAAGTAGGCGTCTCTGTTCTCCTTCACAATCACCATGTATGTAGAGCAAACGCGCCTTCTTCCGACGAGCGAGAGCCGTGGGGGAGGGGGAGGGAAGGGAGGCGACGTTTAGCTGCGGCACGCAGTGCCTATTTATATCAGAGGCTCCGGCAACAGTCACCAATGCCGCACGCATTTTGAGCGAACGCGGGCAAAACGCCGATGGCGCCGACAACAGTTCTGCGTGTTGCCGATGCTGCTGCATGTCTAAGTTTATACAGCTGATAAAGCTAATATCATTACTCCGTATAGCTCTCTACAAATTTGCTATCGCAATTGATGCTTCGCCTTTCGGGTGAAACTGCGACAACTTTTTAATTTTTTCAGCTACTGAAAACAAATGTCCAGTTGTGACATTTTATTTCAATATGAAGCAGAACATATCTGCGATCCCAACATTGAGGTTTGAAAGAAAGCGCGAACAAGAGGGAAGCTGTTTAATGCCCTGTGACACACTCAATGATTGAAAACGCGGGAAAAATTACCCTATATAAACCATCATCGCAAGCCTTAACAGATATGTCAACTAAATATTGGGCGAGATTCTCATTTCTATAAAGGTTTTTGTAAATTATAAGCTGCATAATCTTAACGATTTAAAACAATAAAAGGCCAGAAGCTGAATGGTACCAGGTGTAAACGTAATGTTTGGCGCTTCAATGAAAATTTGTGCATGAAAAATTTCCATAACCTCTTTTCTGGGCAGGGAACGCCGTAGTAGCACCATCACCGCGCTATAGTATACGCGCATCTCCATCACCTCTTGTGAGGGCGTAACAATTGTAACTTGTCGACCATCCCGTGGACCGCGCCACGAGGACTTCTGTGTCGAGAAATCATGAAGTAACGACGTAGGAGATGAGCGTGAAAAAACCAATGCGTGAAACATTTGGGCTACAAAAAAAAAACACTCCACAAACATAAAAGAAAGTACCTTATGCCGAAGCGTTCAACGAATAGGAAAACTGAACGAGCGGAAGCCGAGCGACCACAGGAAATCCACGTCATCAATTTTAGCTAGATTCGTCTGGCTTTCCATTCTCGGCACGGCTTTCCGAACGCAATTCTTTCTAGCATTACCTGTTCTCTTTCGATTGAGCCATTATCTCTTCTCTCCATCCCGCCGTCTCGGGTTACCCCGAGGACACGACCATTCCTATTTGAAAGTTGACAAACGTTCGCTACGGATGTTGGGCGAACGTCTTTCTATTGTATTTTCGTAACTTCTAGGCTCTGCTTCTGTTTCTGAGTTGCTTCAAAGATTCCGCTTTCTATGAAAGAAAAAAGAAAGTCCAGTGGGCCCTTTATATTTTAGAGGGGACCAAAAAGAATGATGGCAAATTACAGAGATGCAAAAAGAATAGCCAAGACGAAATCGTCGCCAGAAATTCTTTTTTTCGCATGTCAAACAGAATTATATTGCAGCGTTCACATATGTGCATGTTTGACGCCCGTCTATGGATGAACCGCAGACGAGAGCCGTCGGTCAATGTCAACTGGTGTTTGCACGCTCACCATGGCCCTCGGTGACACCAGACAGAGCGGTGAGATCCCTCAGTTTAAGCAATGTAAATTGTCTCCCACGCAGAGCAGCGTGGCTCCATAGGATTGCAGACGATTTTGCGAAGGGGCCTGCACGCCATTTGTTAGGGTCTACTGTGTGCGCCAAGGTTGAAGTGATAATTAAGGCTGGAATAAAGAAGAAGAAAAATTTGAACAGGAAAAATTCTACTTCAGGTCATCTTCCTTTGGCGAAGGTGGTGCTGCTGAGGAGGTTTATTAGGGAAGTGGCAAATGATGGCATCGTCTACCAAATGGGGTAGGTTTGGCGCATCAGGGGCAGCGTGAATGGCTGAGGCGAGTCTACAGGTGCTAAAGAGATGCCGAGACGGCCATTAGATTTAGGGCTTTAATGATGTTTGTTTCTTTTTGTGTTTTTAATGCTGACTGCTAATATGAAAGACTTCAAGCAGCTGGGCATACAAACGCCACAAATCGTTTCTAAAGATATAGGGCCCATTCACACTTGCGACTAGGCGAGGTCGCGCGACCAAGTTGGTCGCAAAGCGACCAGTCGCAAGTAGTCGCAAATGGTCGCTTTTCTTGAAATGCGACCGTTTCGGGCCAGTCGCTCACTGCTCGATTTCTCAGTCGCGCGACCACAGTCGCAGAACAGCTGAACCAATCAGATGCGAAGGAACAGGACGTCCGTATACGCTGACGCTTATTTTACGCGGCGATGACATTTCAAGCAGACGTGAACGGGATATCGTGATACATTTCGGTTTAGAGACTCGTCGGTCGCATTTGTAAGTGTGAACATCGTTCGTCTTGAGTAGTTTTCTGGTCGCCAATCGCAATTGGTTGCGCGACCTCGCCTAGTCGCAAGTGTGAATGGGCCCTTAGTGTGTGGATTTCTGCGAGCTCGGAGTTCCTACATAAACGTTCAAATGCACGCTATAGACAGATAAAAAGCGTGCGTGGCCTACATAACTTCTTGAACGAGAAAAGGGCAATTGTACATGGCTTGATTCGCTGATTGTTTGATTCACAACTTATCGATTGACTGATCAATTTATTGCATGTAACATCCCAAAGCAACACTAAGGCTAAGAGGGGTGCTGTAGTGGATGCCGTAGTAAAATATATAACAGCTTAGAGACAGGGTGCATATGAATAATTTAGAGTGCTTGTATATGGCGTCATTTTACTTCCGCAGTAAGAAAGACAGGCACACAACGGCTCGAAATGCAGCTTGTATAGAAAAAGTTTTGCTTTTGCCGCGATCTCCAAGTTATTTTCCTCACAAGCAATCACAATTCCAATACGGCAGTGTGAGCCTTCCTATGTGTTTTGAGAGTTTTGAGCCCATAAAGTGCGCTATAGTGGCACACAAGACACCATAGGGGAGTGCCTCAATACCAGAATAACGTTTTATGTGCAGCAGTGTTCGTTCGATGTTCTAATCCAGAATTATTAAGCCACTCTTGCCGCATTGTTCCGCGCACTCAAAGGTAGTCAAAAAGTAAAAAAAGCTGTTGAAATTTGTCGGATATATTGAAAGATCACATTGTGTACACTAGCTTTTCAATGCAGATACAATGCCTCGAGAAATCCGGGTAGCTCCGTATCGCCTTTTGCAAATGGCCTCCTCAAAATTGTGAGGAAGCCCAGCAACAATAAAGAACGCAATAAAAGCGCAAAAATCTCCCTATAGCTCCTCTTAATCCGAGCATATCTTTTATATGAACAAAATCGTCCAAAAAGCGACCGGCCGGTACTGGGGTCATATCTGCTTTCGTTAAAGTGACGCCGCCTTGCACGTAAGGCTGCCAGTCCGAAAGTAGACTTATAGCTCGTCCTACCTATCCCCTTAATCGGTTGGTTATGGGAGCGCACAGCCTGGTTTGCTGGATCGCGCTATCATGGGGGCAGAAGTTACATTGGTCAGATGGGCCTATGCTCTTCAGACAACCCTATGGTCACACAGACCAATAATGGAATCGAGACCACAGGGGAGACGAAAGGAACCTGTCACTAAACTTTACAAATTGTTGGGGCACGTTGCACTGTATAACTGCATTATTATTTCACATAAATAAAGGTGCTTGCAAGAACATGCGACATTTAGGTGATGTCTTTAGGTTATCCTCTTTCTATTGGGAAAACAATGCAACGCGGAATTTAGCACATCAAAATAGGAACGTGACTAGGAACGTTATTTAGTTCAGTATTGTGGAAATGCCAAATTAAGAAGAAAAAAAAACGTGTGGCGTGCCAAATGAGCAGCACGTTACAAGAACCGTATCCATGATTCGCTGAAAAGTTGCTGGAGCTGAACATAAACCGAAAGGCCGGACCTTGAATTCGTAGAGCCCATCAGGCGTTACGAAAGCAGTCTATTCTCTGTCTCTCTCGTCAACCTCGATTTGCCAATAGCCACCTTTTAGGTCCATCGACGAGAAGTAGCGGGCATGCCTCAGCCTGTCCAGAGCATCGTCAATACGCGGTAATGGGTGTACGTCTTTCTTTGTCACCCGGATCAGCTTGCGGTGGTCGACACAAAGACGTAGACTGCCGTCTTTCTTTTTGACAATCACTTCCGGCGATGCCCACGGGCTTTTTGTGGGCTGGATAACGTCACCGTCGAGCATTTTCTTCACGTGCTCTTGAATCGCTTCACGATCTTTCGGTGCTACATGGTACGGGTTCTTTCGGATTGGTCTCGCTGTCTCCTCCGTGATAATCCGGTACTTCGTCAGTGGCCTCTGATCGACTCTGAATGTCGACGAGAAACAATCATGAAAATGGTGCAGCAGGTCCTCAAGGCGTTGCCTTCCCGCTGGTGATTAGCTTGCACTTACGTCTACAACAGGTAACGGTTCCAATGTGGCTTGCTGTCACTGTTGTAATGCAAAGCATTCGCGGAATTCCACAATCTCATCGAGGTAAGCAACTGCTGCGCCTTTCGCAATGTGTCGTCGTTCCTTGCTGAAATTTGTCATCAGTACTTCGGCTTACCCATGCATTACTAAATTTGACGATACTTCGGGGAATGGCAACAACCTTGAGTGAGCGAAAGCGTAATTATCTGCTCGGCAAGATTTCTCCAGTGTAATCTGTGTCGCACCTGTGTCGCAAACAAGACGGCAAGGTAACGGTTGTACGGTCACGTCGTCTATGTTGTGCACAAATTTGCGTTGTAGCCCTGCACATCGGTCCACAGAAAAGGTTAGTATACCGTTTGGTATGTAGATGACGGCGCCGTACTCGCGTAAGAAGTCCATACGTAAGATGACATCTTTGCAACAGTCGGGAAGAATAACAAAATTTGCGACGAATGACGAATCACCTATGGTGATCCTTGCAGTACACTTGCCAATCGGCGTCAGTAGCTGGCCTCCAGCGCATATAATGTGTGGCCCCGTCCACTCCATTTTCACTTTGTGAAGTGTGTCCGCCAGTTTCTCACTTATTATTGAAAACTACGTGCCAGTGTCAACCAGCACCGTCACGTCGTGGCCGTCAATTGATACAGTAATATCGGCGCTAACAATTTCGTCTGTCGTCAAATCATCCTGCTGCATCGGCTGCTCGTTCGAGGGTAATGGGAGGTTTTCGGCAAATTAACGTGTGACAAGCTTCCCCCCTGGGGTCGCAGCCTTCAGTTTATCCGGTGTGAGCTGGGACATCTCCCTCGGGACACGTCGGTGGAACTGTGTCGGGCAGGCGGGAAAAGATGTCCCGGAGATGGGAAGCGGAAAACCGGGAGAATCGGCTCGCCAGATGGTTGAATTCGCGTCGATGTTCGCTCGGCTGCCGTCAAAAACACGACGAGAAGCAGTGGATGGAAATCATTGGTGCCCTGCCACGCGATAAGGGCAATGACGGCAGATGTGGCCCACTTCCCCACTGTGGAAGCACAAGGGACTATAGTCTCCTGTGCACCAAATGTGTTTTGCGAAGAAGTGGTCGCATCGGTTGTTTCCTGTCGTGCCAAGGTGATGCCAGTGGTGATTGCGGCGTCGGTGGTGACTGGTGATACCGCGGCGTCGGCATCGGAGGTGGCGGTCGACGGACAATATCGGCGTAGCTGAGCTGCCACGTCTCGGGATTTGGCTCGGGAGTAGAAAACGCTTGCCTTATTTCTTGGCACACAACTTCAGCTACCGACACAGCTGTGAATTCACTTCACGTGACAGTGAGTTTATTAATCTCTTCCTGTACAATTTGGCGTATCCGCCGGCGCAAGCAACCTTCGTCTGTGACCGTCACTGCTACGGTGCTTGTCGGTCCACCACTAGTCAAGCGATCATACTGGCGGCATCGTAGATGTAACGCGCACTCTACGGCTGTCGATTCCTTAATAAGTTCATCGACACTTCCCGGCGGGTTCTGCTCAAGACCGGAAAACAGCGTCTAAATTACGCCACGCATGAGGTTTTTTTTTTTGTTTTTGTTTTGTGTGTGTCCCGGACATATCGGGGTCTGCACGGCGAAAAAGACGAGTTACGTCCACGGCAGACACGGCGACAGTTTCCTTCGGCTTTTGAATCCTTGATTCGAGAAAGCGCTGCGCGTGGTCTCGCCTTTCTGTGCAGCCGTACGTATCGAACAACTGGCGGCGGACCTCGTCCCAGCTTGGCCGGTTTCCTACGCGATTTACCAACCCCGTGCGGGCGCCCTCTTCAAGAGAGAAATGCACGTGGGATAACTTCTGCCCTTCGTGCCACTCATTATACTTGGCTACATGCTCGTACTCCTCAAGCCAGTCTTCTGCATCCTCGTAGACGTTGCCATGGAAGCTCACGGGAGATGGATGAATCAAAAGGGTAACCTCTGCAGGGCCTTATTCAGCCATGTCTTGAACGGTCGTGGTCACAGGCAGACTTCCTGGTAGGGGATCAAATTCCCGGCTTAGGCATTGTAGGCGATGGCTGGCACGCTGAACGGGTGTGTCGACGCGCGAACATTATCCTGGGCTGGATGTGGGGCTGTTGACATTCGCCCCAAACATTTATTCAGCACCTCCACCAGTGCTACGATGCACAAACTGCAGGAACTGGAAAACAGGGCAGGTCACTTTATTTAGACAAACTGAAAAGCAATCAAGCATCTTCTTTTCTGCTGTGTGCGAGATCTCACTTTTTCTCAACGTGCCGAATATTGGATGTGGCAACATTCTAAGTCACATAAACCGGTTTTGAGGTTTTTGTATAAGTGCATTTATTAAAGGAAATGTGGATTTTCATTCACTATTGTGATAATATCTTGTTCACTGTCCAAAGCGATGTCTCTAGTAGGTCCCTTTCTTTGTTGCGGCAGGATTTCTTCCAGCGAATAGCGCCAATATCCTCAAAAACGGCCGGACGTATACTCTGCAGCCCAAGAGCCGACATATCAAATGGCCATAAAACGTGCGTTCCTTGGCCAAGGAACGCACATTGCCATATTGAAGGTATAGATTGAACTACAGCCAAACATCCAGGAAGTACGAATACCTTATCCAAATTTGAGTGTTTTAATGTAAAACTCAGCTACCGGTTCTGTAAACCAACTCTCAAATATGTGGAAGCGAACGCCGCCAGAGGCATTTGCAAAGGTAGCCGTAATGGCTTTCAAAAATTTTTTTCTAGTGCCAACCACATCAAGGTATTCGTTTCGGGGCTTCGCCATTGAATTGAGTTTTTTTATACATCACGGGGTGTCTTCTCTCCTAAAACAACAACAACAACAACAACAAAAGATACCTCTATTATATGGCTGCATTTCGCGGAGGTGGAGGCGTATCCCATTTGGTGCACTCGATATATAAGAGCGAGGTATCCTACAGTTCAGGCGGCCTGCATTGTATGCCTGGCCAATGGTGAAAGCTTTATGCCATTCGAAGACGCACTTTTTGGTCCTCCAAAGATTCCCATGCGAGGGCTGATACGAGTTTTCATAGGATGCCACCAATATTATTTTACCTTGCGCATCTTCAGTCGTAATGTTTTCTGCTCCCCTTAATACATCCTAATTTATGTTTCCACTCGAAGCTCTTTTTCAGTTTATAGGCGTAACATTGCTGCCTGCTACTGTATTTCGGTACTCCTTTTACTGATATTTGGCGGCTTTCTATAGCACTTGAGCGAATTCGGTTTTTGCAGAAGTACTTCTGAGTAGCGTCAAAAGAGTGTTTCAGGGGTTCTTCTTTGAAGAGCTCGATTGAGCAGCTAAATATGTTGGCACAAGTAAGTCATCGATTTATCGTTGTAATAATTATGACATCTTACAGTGGAAGTAGCAATCATTCTCACATTGTAAGCCAGATAATTCTCTTACAGAGTAAAGTATAGATTGCCGTCGTCTATTGCGTATTGTTTCATTGTTTTCTCCAGATATACCGCTTTTTTATATAAAAAATTCGTATGCACCCGCCGTCTCACCTGAATTCATGCATCCAATATTCTATGCCATTGATGCCAGTGTTCAGCAAGGCTCAGTTTCTATGCCAAAAAGCCTGCGCTAGAAAAAATAGTAAACCTCCACGGGAACAGGTACATCTAACAACTGTTGTCTTCCCACATCCATACGAATAAACTGACAGTGAAACCACATCAAGTATATGGGAAGGTATTTGCTATATGTAATTGACATGTAGAAAAATATTACGGCAAAGGGCAAAGTGGACAAAATACGAGTATAACTTGCCACCAAGTGAAGGCTGAGCCCACATCTTCCTCATTACGCGCGCGGTTAAGTCTATCATACACTGTAAAAAAAATTTCTTGAGTTTACGGTGAAAGTTGAAGGTAAAACGTTGCCAGACACTTTTCCGTAAATGAAAAACAGAGTTTCCGTCAAACGGATAGTCTGTAAATTTTTTTTTCCGTTGAATGGAAAACGGAGAGTTCCGTCAAATGGAAAACGGTGATTTCCGTCGAATGGAAAACGGAGAGTTCCGTCGAATGGAAAACGGTGATTTCCGTCGAATGGAAAATGTTTATTTCCGTAGTTGTGATCACGGAATTGTCTGTATTTTCCAAATACAAAACGGTGAGCTCCGTAGAACGGAAATTCTGTAAATTGAGCACCGTACTTTCCTAATTAAAAACGGACAGACCGTAGTGAAGAAAGGTATGCACATAAAACACACAAAACGAACAGAAAGGAAGACAGAAACACCTTTTTTTTTTGTTCTTCTTGTGTCCATGTCTTCTATGCTTGCATGCCTGTACCATGAATCCGTACGAACTTGTTCAGCTTTATTTTGCTTCGTATCAACAGGTGCAACATTTGTTTTGTAAATGGTAATGCGGGTGTATATCTCCAGCAAATGAGAAAATTGTTTGTTTCATTGAAATAAGTTATACCAAGTTGTACATTACAACATGGCTAACTCACATCAGATATAGCTTGAAATGGGGCAGAAATCAATGCACATAAGTGGACATACACCACACTGAAAATGCTGTGTGTGCACGTTTCCTCCTTGTGTAGCTGTCTTCTACACCGCTTCATCTTCGTGTCAAAGTTGCCATGTTGCATTTGAGTTCTGTACATGACGTGTACAAAGCATACATACAAATTCGTGCCCAAAAAGCAACAAGCCACCTGAATCTGAACGAAACTGCGTGTTTATTGTGCTTTACTGAAAAAAACTTGCAAGATAAGACACTAGAAATGGGCTGACTAGAAGGATTGGTTGAGAATCGGAATGACTGGTTGCTTGCAGATGCCTCCTGCCTTTGCCTGAAAAGGAAAAAAAACAATCAATTAAGACTCTCTATTAGTAGTAAAATCTCGTTAAAAGAGACACTCGGTTATGAGAGACATTTCAAAATGGTTTGGTTGGTTTTCCTATGTTCGCCATGTTAATAACATTGCATACAAGAGACATGGTTACAAGAGACACTCGGCTACTAAGGACAACTTTTTTTATGTCCCTAGAGCAAATTCTTCACTATTTATAAGAGACACAACCCAGACACGCTCACGTAATGCGGCTAACGTCGTACTAACCGGTATGCGCTGCAATTTTCACTCCCTTGGCTCTATTTTGTTTCGTTCCGCAGCCGGCTGTCATTCCGCACATGGTTGAGACTACCAATTTCACTGAATTTTCTGCCATTATGCTTCTATAATCGTCGCGCTCCCACACCGACTCTGTGACAGAGTACCATTGAGTTGGATTTCTGTCACAGCGTATACAGCGCTGGTCGCTTTGTATGGCGGTAAGCAAACTCCGGAGCCATAGCCATGTTTCCATGAGACAGCTCTGTTCGCATCAAAGATGAGTTTAAACACACTTTAGTGCTCATGTATAATAAAGTGGTCTAGTCCGACTCCTCAGTGTTTTTAGAATTTTGGTTACAAGAGACCTTGGTTACAAGAGACATGTTTCCCGAGTCCCTTGGGTGCCTCTTGTAACAAGGTTTACTGTACCACCATCATCACCGTTTTTAGTCAGATACATCAACAATAAATGATTTCCAAGTCACAAATGTAACTACCAGTGCTCTAAAAAAATGTCATACTCTGCCTTGTTGGTATATGTTCCTAGCCTTTTAACATGAAAAACTTCAGATGAAATCTACCCAAGTTATTTGATGGCTCACTTGGAACAGGCAAAACTCTCACGTGCACATTGACAGTCAGAGATTACATTTTCTGCATGTAGGTAGAGCTACCACGACCCCCACCATACTGCGGACCATGGCTTTCAACTTTCACTGCTCTAATAGAAAACCTTGCAGATTCCACTGTTTTCCCAAAACAATGAAGCACTCTTAAAACGAGCTCAAACCACTCATGTTGTACAATTCCGATGCAAAACAACCAAGCCAGAGGTACTGTCCAGATGACCAGCTTATAAATTAGCAACAATATGAAGAAAGCATGCCTTGCAATACAACATATGTGCCTTTCAGCCTCTTTCAGATTTGGTTGGTTTTTGTCATGAAAGTATCAATGTGCAATATACTTTTTACTTAAGCAATGATAATTGAAAGTTATGGTCGTCAGTGTGTCAACATACTATCTCCACCCCCTTAAAGAGTTATAATTATAGACACACCACCCAAGGTCAATCCACATAAGTCGCTGTGTTCCCCCAAAAATTTGCCATTTTTTCAGTCTGTGCTTTTCGAAGTAACCTGTAGCACTTTCGCGACGTAAATGAACCTGCAACAAGTACACATGGACCCCATATGTGGCAGCTACAGGCAGTGCCGTTTATTCTGTCCATTCCTTGACTGGCAAC
Organism: Dermacentor silvarum; assembly: GCF_013339745.2. Lineage (NCBI taxonomy): Eukaryota > Metazoa > Arthropoda > Arachnida > Ixodida > Ixodidae > Dermacentor > Dermacentor silvarum. The sequence continues at coordinate 113,576,044 of NC_051155.1, forward strand.
CCCAGAACCAAACAAATATTGCAACATGTCGTTCCAGACAGCATTACTTGGGTGACGTGCTTAATTTCGGAATTCCGCCTCTCCTAAAGAAATTTTAAAGTAAAGCTCAAACTAAAGCAATGTCCAAATATGAGCGCTTCTCGTGGATTTCGAGAGTCAACGAGGGCAGAGCTATTTGCCCAAATGTCTGCGACTTCAATGGCAACAGGATGGCCAAATTCCGTGCTGTTAATAGATGCAGAGAAAAACACACTGAACTTAAAACATGTGCAATGATGTGTTTTCAAAGTTTTACGTGATATCGTAGCAGGGATACTCCGTGGTAAATAGTTGGAATTCATGCTATTTGCCTGCAGTCTGTGCCAAAATATTCTTAGAGCCATAGCCACAACACTTTTTCTTTGGGATTAATCAAAATACGGATTTGGCAGAATCCAGAAAAAACACCGCATATCCACGGGGTGAATGATGATGAGTGGGCGAAGCTCCGGAGGGAATCATCGGTAAACCGTGAATCTTCCGTGTAATTCGCCCAGTCTCGCCGCACTAAATCGAACGATTGACTTCCACCAATGACACGCGCCATATGTGACGTCATTCCTATTTTATAACAGCGCCCTTCATTATAATTGCACAATCTCCCGCTTAAGGGGACGCTAGCACAAACGCGTTAGAAACGTGCAGTACTCTAAGGGGAAGAGGCCACAGCGTCTTACGCAGCCGTTTACACATGCCGGAACGTGCACCGCGTTTGCCGACGCCATCAGCGTTTATGAATACGGGGGTAAGGCGGAGAGACCACAGCGTCTTACACCAGCTTCTTGCACGGGCCGTAACGCGCTAGCACAAACGCGTTAGAAACGCGCAGTCTTTCGTTAATGTTGGGTATTTATTGCCATCTAGGTGCGTCTGTCCATGTGCGCTTCGTGGCGTAGTGGTTAGCGCCACGCGTTCAGAAGCGAGGGGACCCTGGTTCGATTCCGCTACGGCCACAACTCTCGGAATTTTTTTTTCTCATAAAAAAGTAGATGTGGCTACCTACTACGACGACTACTACTACAGAGGAGGGACAGACCCACACCCTAAGGAGCTTCGCCCCTAAAAAACGCTTCCAACTGAACAGGTGCTTCTATATTTTATTTTCAAAGGCAATTCTTTTTCTTGTGAAACTAACAATGAGGGTAGCTATAGGGGCTTGTTTGTATGGCATCTTTTATTGCAGCGCAAGGCTGAACAACAGGTACAACAGAAAGGCACATTTGACTTGCACACAGTGTTAACTTGCAACATCAGATTTATTTCCTGTTCTCGTCACTATATATACCCTCAAAACGTCATACAACACGTGTGAAGGCACGGTAAACATGAACTAAAGAAAACCAGGAACCACACGCATGCAGTTTTTTTAGCCACACAGATTGACACATGTACACGTTTAACGTGAACAAAGATAAGCTCTTTCGAGGATAATGAAATTGAAGGCTTACTGATGCATGCGTCACCAAATGTTCATATGTTTCTAGTGTTTATAGTTCAGCGCATTATCTTGCACCTGCTTCTATTCATGATGACTGCTTTTTTGAATCTAGGTTTGCACTTATCTTTGGCAATGAAGGGCAAGAAAACCGTCAGCAGCCAGGGTATTTAATTTGTTATTGTGTTCTCATAGCCTGTCATTTATACATCTAACAGTTTGGCCAATGTAGGACCCTCCACACCCAAGAGGAATGCGGTATACGACACACGCGATATAATCAATGAATTTGCTTTTATGTTCCTTCTCGCATGCAGTATCCAAAATTCTTTCTGGCCTTGACTTCCCACACAGGCTCATTAATTTAGTAGGCGTCGAAAAAACAACATTGATGTCACTCCTTCCAGCAATCTTTAATCTGTGGGAGAAACTATGTATGTAGGGCATGGCAGCAATCTTTTTCTTGATATCGGTACTTGTACCATATACCTGCTCAGAACCTTTTTGCTGTGCATTTTTAAGCAGTCCTGCTGTGACTGACATGAGCACGTGGCTCGGGTAAACAAAGCCGCTTAAACGTGAGACTTGCCGTTCGAAGCAATCGTGTATTAGGTGCAGGATAGCCATGTGACGGGAAGTTTGGATTCCTTCACATTAATTTTGTGCTCACCGATAACAAAACCTGCTGGGGTTAAGAACCTAGGGCAAGTAAGCCACTTTTACCATTTCATTCCGTGCATACAAAACTTGAAGAGGGGGAATCATGAAGGTGTGTTTCAGTGAAGCGCTCAAGAAGCCATGCCGGCACCTAATGCACAATAGCTTCAGATGGCAAGTCTCACGTTTAAGCGGCGCTGGTTACCTGAGGCAAGTGAAAAAAGGTTCCGAGCAAGTGAATGGTACAAACACCGACATAAAGAAAAGAAAGGTTGCTGTCATCCCCTACATACATAGTTTCTCCCACAGAATAAAGATTGCTGGAAGGTCTGATATCAACATAGTTTTTTCAGCTCCTAATAAATTGGGGAGCCTGTGTAGGAAGACAAAGCCAGAAAGAATTGCGGATACTGCATGCGAAAATGAACATAAAAATAAATTCATTGATTGCATCACGTGTGTTTTATACGACATTCCTTTGAGTGTGGACGGTCCTACATTGGTCAAACTGGTAGATGTGTAAATGACAGGCTACGAGAACACAATAACAAAGTAAATACCTGGATGCTGATGGTTTTCTTGCCCTTCATTGCCAAAGATGCAAGCGCAAACCTAGATTAAAAAAAACAGTTATCATGAGTAGAAGCAGGTGGAAGATGATGCGATCTTTGTTCGCGTTAAACGTCTACATGTCTGTCAATCTATGTGGCTAAAAAACTGCATGCGTGTGGTTCCCGTTTTTTTTAGTTCATGTTTACCGAGCTTTTACACGTGTTGTATGACGTTTTCAGGGTATATATAGTGATGAGAACTGGAAACGAATCTGTTGTTGAACGTTAACGCTGGATGTGCGTCAAATTTGCCTTTCTGTTGTCCTTGTCGTTCAGCTTGCGCTACAACAAAATAGAAGATATCATTGATTTCATTGTCGTCAGGCTCGGGCACAAAATAAAGTTTGTTCACCAAAATTAAGTGGTCACCAGGCATGTCTAGTTGAAATTATCTGAACATGCTCTATTGTCGGTGGTGAAGATGTTGCCAGTTTAAAGGGCTGCAAGAAGGCACTAGTTATGTTTTCTAGGGCAAGAAGGCAACAGAGTATGTTACCTAAGGCAAGTAGTCACAGGAATCCTGGATCAGTAGAAGAAAATTTAGAAAATAATAATTGGTTGGAACATATATGTCACACACTTCTGAGTCGCCAAGCGCTTGTCTTTGTCTCCCTTTCTTGTGCCTGTGTATTTTTATTGCGCTAAGTTACTTGTTCATTTATGCACTATGATGATGAACTTGTTTTGGAAAACTTCAAATGTGTACCTGACGTTTGACTCCCTTTTGCATGTAAGTAAACATTATGAACTTGTCGCTGTGAACAGTCATCTCCATTTGCTGTACACTTGTGATATAGGGTTAACAGTATTTGAAGGTTTGTGCATTAAGGCAGGACAGCAGCACTTGCTGGATGGCTCATCAATTAATTTGCAGAAAAATGCAGCAGTGTGCAACAATTGCATCACTAATGACCTTGAAAATCTTGTCAGTTATTCATTTGTAAACACCTGTTGTCAAACAGCCTGCTGACTAAAGGTCTGAACACGTTATACAGAATTATAGCAGGTACTACTACACGAAAGAAAACCTGTAATAGAACCTACCAAATACCGTATCAGTGTAGTGGCAGGTCAAATGGCTCCTCAATGCTTGTGTCCTTCCTGGGAGAAGGAAAGAAATGTTAAGCTTACACTGACAGCACCAAACCACACAAACGTAACTGCCACAGGACATGAGGAGTTGTAACTAGATACAGTCAACCTGCTTAACCATCTCATAGACATTCAACGACAGAATGTACCTTCATGGAGCCTCTAATCTATGAAATTCATGCTGTAATACAAACATGCTAGCAGACAGAATCAAAATTGCATGCATGGAAATTCTCAGGAAAACTATATTTCCTAGCTACCACAGTCCACTCCTTGTGAAGTACAAGTGACGGACTAAGCTACAATCAGAAGGTGGAAAATTTGGGATCCTTTCTAGTAAACAACTAACCATATCTCTACCTGTACTCAGCAATACAAAGGTGAATCACAAGTACTATGCTGATAAAGAAAAGTTCAGAACTGCTGCTAAGTGAGTGCTATAAATAAATGATTTAGAATTTATCTTCATGTAAGACTAGGCGTGTTAACTTTCTTTACATTACATGAAAGACTGGTCAGAAAAATATTGCATTCAGTCAATATTGTGATTTGCAAAACAGTACTTAGAGGTTAAGGTTGGAGACCCTCAGGTGGTATGTTGCGATGTTTCGAGAAATTGTTTCAAGGAGCCTCTTTCCTTAACCCTTTCACATGCCAATTAGTTGTGTTGATTGAAAACTTAGCTTCACCGCATTTCTTACATCTTCATATTCATAAAATGCTTACAGAAGTACAATAGATTAGGAGTTTTCAGTTCTTTAGTGAGTTTGTCAAGTTTATGAAATGTGCACTCCATGCAAAAACTCAGTGCAAGTACATCAGATTTGCAAACATCAACTATTTCATGTCTACCAGGCTTGAATAGCACCTATCCAGCCATTCGAAAATTATGACTGGTGCAACACACTGTGAAAAACGATGAAAGAAGTGACATACATACAATTACATACACCAAGCAAAGTACCCAACCATCTACCTTCATACTTCCTTTACTAAAACAATTTGCCTGTGTAATTCAAACATGCAGCACTATTTCAATTAGAAGAGTTTGAAGATGTACGGGACACATTTTAAATATCCTTACTTTAATCAATGCCATTGCTATTAATGCATTATCTTGGTGTATTGAATTGTGTGCATAACATCAGAAAGGATTAATCATATTCATGTAATCTTTACTGAAACTCAAGGCATAATACTCATTTGTTTACAGTTTTGTGATGAGACAACACGACAGATGCGGGAGTTAAAAAAGCATCTTTATAAAATGCTGTAGAAAGCAAGTTGAATCAAGTTTCTACAACCTCTCGCAATACCGAGCTATTTCCCATGAGTGTTCTAACAGTTCCTTGTAACATGATGCACTGTTTTCACAGACATAGCTTGAATCTTTGTATCTCAAGTTTTGGAAGCAACTTATGAATTGCTATAACAAGCAGATTTGAAGCCCCTACCCAGACTGCACAGCCACTTTAACACCACGTGTAATGAATTATGTCATCCATATGGCACAGTTTCCGATTATATTCCCAAGCATGAATGTTATAATTGCAAGTTATGTAAGAGTGTACCTATGCGATTACTTGGGGACAGCACGAAAAGACGGGAGAAGGCTAGACAACATGAATGCAGGCAAATAATTTTGTTTACAGACAAACATATATATACTAGGCTTGTTGTCCTGCGTAGTTGCAGCTGCTGGATAGCGGGATAATGTAAACAACAACCGCACAGTTGATGAACTGCTGTTCTGCCTTTTGCTACACTTTTGCGTCAAGGCTCGGTCCGAGTCACCCTTTTCACACAATGTACCCCGATTGCTCAACGTGAAAAATAAAAGGAAAGTTCCAGCTTTCCCAACAGTCTCTTTGACACTATGACTGACCTTGTGAATATGATATAACAGTCGCCACCACACTTTAAGGAAATGTTAATCATGGGTTCAGAAGCTCTCCTCCACTTGGTGATGCCTCGATTTCTTGAGGACGCCTTTTGGTGTTCCTGTGATGAGCTTCACAGCGAAAGAGTGTGCCGATGCGGAAGGCAGAATACCCTCCTCCAAACATTGGGCATAGCTCCAGCATACATAACACTAACCAAAGAAAACCCTGCGGTCCAGAAATGGAAGATCACTGTCTAGTGGTAGTTTTTCCCCGTACGTGAACTCATCTAGCACTGCAGAGAAGACAGGAAGAAAATCACTCTACCCATTTAGTAGCCTTACTTCACCTAATATAGAGGAGAAAGTTACCAATGAAGCAAAATAACTTTACTACACTGGTGCCCACAATAGCTAGTGTTTTACGGTTACCTGACAGTGTTTTTGTCTGTGAGAAGTTGCCAAGCAAGGCTACTCAAGGAGTTCAGCCATGTTTTATGTCGCCTCCACAGTGCCAGGTGTGCTCATGGAAGTAAAACTGCTGGAAGGCAAGCTCCAATATCTGGCTTGAAGGTTTTCTGTGGTGAGCATCGTGCTGGATCTATGCCCCACACTCAAAAGTGTCTTGGCCTTTCCTATTAGCGCACTTGAACACTGAAGCGTGTTGTTGCTACAGGAACACAAGGGCACTACCACAAAGTGGAGGGGAGCTTCAAGACCTAAGTATGGTTGCTTTTAACAGTGTGTTCGCACTGCCTTTCGCCATGCGTTGCCAAGAAGCATTTAACGGAGCTGAACATAGGTGAAGTCTTCAGTCGGAGTACTTCAAGGAAGCCAAGGCCTATCACTGCTATACAATAGGTACACAAAGGAAGCTGTCAATTCAAGCAAATTGCTAGGGAGAGTTGGAACTACCTTTTTATTTTCAGGGCCAACAAACAGGTCAGGTACGAAAATGTCAACCGGACCAGGTCAAGACGAGAAGTTTGCATCAAGAAGTATGTGCTGGAGATCATAGGAAGTGCAGTTGGTACTGTTTACAACATCCTACTGCCCTGCAGCAGCAATTATGTAGGACAAACAGGACGACGACACAAGGACTATCTTAGTAAACACGCACAGACCCTCGACACAAGATGGGGAAGCAACGTAGCTATTGATGCTGCTTTGTGCAGTTGTATATCAAGTTTTGAGCAATGAAGAATCCTCATGGCACATGTTCAAAACATACAAAACTCGCAGAATAGCCCCCACATATGCTAGTGTGTATACACTTAATCTTCTAGACAAATTAAGGTATTTCAGATGAACTGCTAGAGCGTTCTAAACTGGGCTGGTTGGTGCATGTATAGGAAGGAACTGAATAGTGCCATAGACAGGATAAAGGGAATGTGTTGCTGTGCCCTTCACCTTCACTTCATTCTGGCAGTAGTGCTGTTCATTCCCTTCAAAATATTCATATATTTTGGTCACCTGACCACGTGACACAGCTGTGTGCTGAAGCTATATTTTACCTTATGATACCTTCCAATGTCACACGCAAATCCGTCGAGGCATCTTCACCTATTATAGTAAGCTGAGCAGTGGCTAACAGTGAGCTTAACTGTGGCTACACTTAGTTACCATGGAGCCCATGCATGACAGTGTTAGAGGTCAGTATGCAGGTGTTTTTGCATACTCATAGAGGCAAACTAAACGAAGAATTTTTATTGGTGCATGTTTTATCTGTTGCCTCATATACCGAAATCTGGTGCTATTAGTGTTTTTTGAACACAACTCATGTGCAACCGAGACAAGTATGAAACAATCCCACTTTCAAGTCGACGTCCTCATGCTGAACCAATTGGTTGCCCCAGGAAGAACAAAACATCATTTATCTTTTGGATGCATCTGCAACAATTATTATACTTGTATAGGCATTGTCATTCAACCAACATTTGCAGTCAATGTCCATTAGGACTGCATATGCATGACTGATATACGATAGAATGGCACAGCTTACCAGAACAAATAGCACAATGCAAGACTGCTTTGCCACTGGTGTTGCAAGCAGGCCCCCATGACTGAGAAACTGAATGCAAGGCGGCACACAGACATCCTTCACTGGTGCAACAGCTGCAAATGAAATACTGATATCAGTTACTTTCTGACCGGTCATCCAAAGCAAAGCACAAACATTTTTATATACAATTACACTATTGCATATAAGCTCGTCACTGAGTTACTGTTATTGCTGTGAGATAGCTCACAGTATTTTATAAAGTGCTAATGGCCTCGTTTAACTTTTTGCAAAAAAAACTTTATGAAGCACTTTCTATTAGAAAAATGAGCTGACAAAAATTCTGCCCTGCATATCTTACAACACATGCACGCATTTTAGAATTATTGCAGTGATGCGTGTAAGCTGAAAATTAGTCTATGCAACTCGAGACAGTAAGTGTGAACCTCCCTTCAACATCAGTGTTGACATATAGCTTGGTTTGTTTTTACACTTGTTAGGAATATATATAACTTTGGAATGTCCGTAATGCACGTTTGGTCACCACTATTCTATGTCAAGGTTAAGTTAAAAATTACTTTTCGCACGCATTTGTTTTACAATTACGGCCGCATATGGGCAGAACTTAAGCGGCAATCCTCCCTCCCAGAATACGTGATATGCTGACGTACTGCGTCAGAACGTTAATCGTCAGCCTGGTAGCTGTCAAAAAAAACGAATACAGATTGCCAGGTAGAAAATAATCCGTTTCCTTTGCAATGACTCTTAACGGGTATCACGCGGACAACTTTCAATTGCGATCGTGCACGATTGCTCGGGCTCTACTACAAACGAAAGGGCACCGCGTGACACCCGTGTTCCCTACCACTGCAGGTGGCACAAGGTTACGGCAGTAAGCACGCTCCACCGTCATTTCATTGTAATGAAGGGGCATGCACATCGAACATGCTCAATGAGGTCTTCATACATGAGCAATCTTCCAATCCCGGGTGTGAACACTGCGATTATGCACGCCCAGCCAAGGCACTGCGTCCGAAGCTTATAATAATGGCTAAAAATTTCACTGTGATTCAATGCGTCACCGAATATTGGTAACATAACGTTGCACCGCGTCGAGAGAGATACTAACGGGTACAACGCCTTCACTTAATTTTGTAACGCCGAGCACACAGCACAACACAGTACTAACTGGAATGCTAACGTCCGTAAACCAGCGGCCACATTAGCCGACAAAGGAGCTACTAGAGGCGTCAACGCCGCTAATATTGCCTACACGTCTCAGTTGTAGTGAGTATGCATTCAACACAACAAATCAAACACCCCTTTATCACAGACTCGCAATGTCGCTTTGTCAATCCTCATGGCCAAGGAATCTCGTTAAAGAGCGTGCTCACACAACACAATTGAGCCCATCACCGGCCATCGCGGAGCATTTCGCACGCGCGACGTGCACCAACAACGAAAAAAGGACACTTAAATCACTTACTTGTGTAACAATCCAGCGCCGATTCCTTCCTATTTAGTGTGAAATCACAAATGCGACAGGAACACCACCTCCACCGTCCGCCATTAGCGAGTACTCGTACAGTTGTTTGTGCTGGAGGAATCCAACCCAGCGTGTAGGCGCGATGAAGGAATGGTAAGCAGCGCCACCGCTCAAACCCTACCTGCTTCTTTTTGTGTGTTTACTATGCTCGCACGCGAATAATGTTCAAACAGCGTTATCTATGGTGATATATGTATCTGGCGGTGAGAGTAGACAGTGTCTTTTCGTTATATTCTTTGCGTGTTCATTTTTCACTAGTAACATGTTCAGTTGCCCTCCTCATGAAATTACGGACGGCTCTCCGTATTTCAAAAACGGAGCTCACGTCCGTCTTTTTTACGTAGAATCCCGCCGTTTTTCATAAACGGAGCTCACGTCCGTCTTTTTTACGTAGAATCCCGCCGTTTTTCATAAAACAGAATGGTCTACGTAAATTTTACGTAGGTTTTTGCTGTAAAATTACGGAAATTTTTTACAGTGTAACAATTACCATCACCTATGCTTCATCTGGCTTGCTGTCTGTGTGTTCGCAGGATTTTGACACAAAAATACGGCGCTCTTCGAATCATTTCTGTTTGTTGACAAGACAGATAATTAGGTCTTCTGTATTTTTACTTTAAAGCTGAGTCAAGTGGAATGTTGTTTACTAAACCATTAAATTCAAGCCCTCCCTCCCAGTACAAGAATCATAGGTTTGTGCAATCTAACGGCCCAAAACTATCCTTCATTTATCAGTGACCATCCAAAAGAATACACGTGGCCGTCAAGTTACCCACTAGGCTCTTTGAAGAGCAAAACACGTCGTGCTGCTTGATGTAACGTGTTGCCCACTTAATTCTTCTACGAAAATTTACAGCCAGGTTCACTTAAGTCAATTACGGAAACTTGTAGCTCATTTAGTTGGCTGCCACAAGAGCTTAGGAAGCTCCAAGAAAACTCCGGTCTCAATATATGCATTGCCTGAAAGAGCATTGCAGTGCCGGCCACTGGTCTGTCAAGCAGCGAAGGACTCACCTAGCGCATTATAAATCAGATACGCTCTCCTAGTGATCCATCCCCAGGCCACGGCATCTCCTGATGATAAAAGAAAACAGGTAAACTATATGACTGAGCCGCCTATCATGACGTACATCAATTATGCGGTGAAACGACGAGCCGCGAGTCATGAAGCAGAGTAATAAACTTACCCGCGGAGAGCTATAGTGCTAAGCAGCCTCTTATCGTGTACCATACGATAGAAAATGTCTTCAAGAGTAGTTTGCCATAAACACGAAAGCAATCGCCGCTTCTTAATGAGATTTGAAGCAAATTTCTCACACGTATTTTATGAATTGTTAGTGGAACAGGAGCGAAATATAGAGGAAGTCAGGAAGGTGAAGCCCCGTACTTTCTTTACTAGAGGAAGAAATAGGTTCTGCAATTTTTCAGCGACTCTAAAGTGCTGGGGATGTGATCAAAATGTTCTAACGTTTCGCGTTCAATTCGTTGAGAAAGCACATTGTAGCTTTGTAGCTGAATCCAACTTGCACCTACAAATTTTCTAACTTCATCACCCCACCAAGTTTTCGGCCGTCCTCGACTGCGCTTCCCTTCTCTTGGTATCCATTCTGTAACTCTAGTGGTTGACCGATTATCCATCCTATGCATTACATGGGCTGCCCAGCTCCATTTTTTCCTCTTAATGCCAACTAGAATATCGGCTATCCCCATTTGCTCTATGATCCACACCGCTCTCTTCCTGTCTCTTAACGTTAGGCCTAGCATTTCTCGCTGCATCGCTCTTTGTGCGGTTCTTAACTAGTTCTCGAGATTTTTTGCACGATGCACGACATACGCACTCACAAACAAGCGAACACAACCGGCGTAGATGCACCACGCGAGCACGCGTAGTCTTTCTGAAGTTCGAACTCTGAACCGTATTCGCGTCAAGTAACACTGTACGTAAGGCGAGAGGCTTACCAGAAGAAGCCGGTATAATTCAGAGCTTCAACAAACCACGGAGTGCTCCGCCGTTCCCCTTCCCCTGCCTCTCAGTGGTAAAGACGCAGCCTATATCCGCGAACAGGCACAATACAGGTGAGGTATTACACTCATTCTCAGCATAATATAATACCAAACAAATAGGAAATCGCCATTCTACCAACAATAAAAGCAAATTGCGTAAACGTAACAAAGGATTGCAAGTACTATAAATTAGTATCACACAGCCAACAGCAGACTACAAATTAAAAAATACGCCGTACCTATCAACGTTACAAAATGTAAATCATTTAAAACAACTTGTGAAATCAATATTTTTGAATATCGCACATAATTCGCCAACATTTACTCCACGCTAAAATCTGAAAACCCTACTCTCTTCCACATCTCCTCGAGCTTTTTAAGCAACTAAGGAGTGGTGTCGGTGGACACAAATGGCCACTTTTGAGAGGTGGCTGGTTGTAAACCCCATGTTGTACCTGCTAATTGGCTGTAGTGGGTGTACCGCTCCTCTACATCTTAGCACCCTTTTCCAGCAAAAGCGCATGGATCCCAGTGATAGCCACAAATATGTTGTGCTTCTCCGCGGACGTCTCCGTCGTGAGGCCTCTCGGATGGTGAAGGTGGAAATATAGCAAAGCTTGGACTTCAGCGAAGCACGAGTGGTTTCCGTTACGTTGTTGTTTGGGGTACCCCGCACTTTTACAAAAGTGTTACGGGCTGTTGACCAAGCTGCTGTGTCTAGATGATCGGTCAGTCGGTCGGTTTGCTTTTATGCAGGGCTCTGGGGATTGGCCAACAATCCCACTACGGGGGATTGGCCAACAATCGGATAAGTTCGAAAAATAATTAGTAACACATAAAATGAAACTGAACAGCAGACAGAGCATTGGAGACATGGTCCTCCTGGTCTTTTATATCCTTCAAGTTCATTTGCTTCTGTTAAAACAAAGATGCTAATGTTATACAATAATGAACCTTAGTTGGCATGGTAAAGACATTCCAGAGAATGCCAAAATATACCTGCCAGTAATATTATTCTTGCTGGCAAGAGAGAAGCGCACTCACATTCTGGTAGTAGCTGTGTCAACAAGCGTCAACAACGCGCTTTCCACCTAGACCGAGACTATTAGCAACCCTCAGAGCCAGATCTTGATAGACCGAAAATATAAAATCTCGGTATTGCTTCAATTCTACGCAATAAGGGGAACTAAATATTAGATATTTCACGCTTCCGGACACGAAAATATTAAAACCCTTTCGGAATGTTTCAACGAATCACGTTTAGCTTTATTTTCATGCAAAGTAGCAGACAAAGAACGGAAATCCCTAAAGCACCGCAGGCCATCAGGCCAGACTTCACCGTAGGCCATATGGCGAGACAACTCGCATTTCGTTCCAGTCTCCAAGGAACCCAATAATTTGGCCTCAAAACGACTCTCGATGGCACCAGTTCCTATCGCGGGACGTTGTTTTTCGCCTAATAGCGTTAGCATTTCGCCTATGTAAGAGGCACTCAAATAGCATCGTAATATGCTTCCCGAATCACGCTTCCTCCTAATATATGTGTTCGTCCGACAACTTCCAAGTAAACAACGGTCCATTTTCTGTATAGACGCAGCTAAGCAGCTGGAACGTGGACGTAGCGTTTAGAAAACATTATAGATAAAGCAACATTCTGTTTCGTAGCGACATCACATGTAGGCACCATATTGAATTCTTTACCTTTTTTCGAAAAATCTTCTGGATATAAGAAAACTCGACAGCTGTTTCTCCTCGATGAGCTTTTCACTGCAGCCCACTGGCATGATCGTTTTCGATTCGCAATCTCTGTCTTAGAAGGAAGCAAAATGTGGCTCTGGCGCTTATCAAATTCTCTTCGGTGCCAGGAAACAACTGATGGATGTAAAACTTTTGTTAAGCGTAGTATACGTAGAAACTGTAATGAGAAAACCGGAACTCTGTTGTAGCATAGAGAGAAGATAGTCCTGGTTGTGTGGCGCAAATCTCAGGCTGTATGAAATTTGTCGTCCAGGCGCAGAGCAATATGAACCAGTTCCCCAAGCGGAAAGACATGTTTTGCTTAAGAATACGTTGAGACAACCAGCTATGGACGAATAGCGGCACTCAAAGCCGGCTTCACTTTCCTGAAAACCATTTTCCCCCTTTCCCAACGCTCTCGCCATTACATTTATTTTGCTTTGGATTCTGTACCAGCTCGAGGGATTTCAATTTCGGCCCCAAAAATCTGCTGCTCTTGGCAATGCCCGATAAGGCAAAGGGGGATTTGAATGACAGAATTAAATCGTTTCCGTGCTCATTTTGTAATTTTTTCTTACGAATTTTGATAACACTGACACCCCTTTCACCGCCTACAGATACTTGTCTTTTTTTTTTCACTTTTCATTCTGTTTCTATGCTTTAAGCATTCCATTCTCAATCCGATTAAAGGCTCTGCGCACTTGGAAACAGTCTCTCCTACGTAGCAGCTGCTTTTTCCCCACGTCAGCCTTGGACTTTTGTTCTCGGCGCACATTCCGCGATATGCCTGGTATTTAAATCTGTTCTTCGCAGTAAAATGGATATTAAGAGTACGAGAAGAAATGGCAACCAAAGTGTTCCGGGTGTTTTAAAGAATTCACGCTGCCGCGTTTGCTTGTTTTTATCCCATTTATCCCTTTACATCAAAAGTTAGTGACCATCCTGGGATTCATGTTTCATGTCGCTGCTATACCACGGTGCTGTAACAGAAATCTCGTCTTTAGATTGCGAATAATTATTCAGTGTACAGGTCAAAACTATGCAAATAATTATTGGAACAGCCCTTGGTCTGGTAAATCAACATTGTCGCCACAGGTCGACTGATGTTCATGAAAGGGGAAATCGTCGTCCTCCTGACAGTAATACTAAGCTGAAAAAAATGATATGCAGTTAAAGGAAACTTTGTCTGGGTCCGTCGATCGGTCAAGGGGCCAATGCCTTTTCCACCTTATGCAAGTGTAAAGCGCTCACCGAGGAAAGGCGGCAGTCCCTCGGTAAATGGCCCTGACCAACACAAATTTTTCTTCTACTGCAATGCCTTTTTTTTTTAGAAACCAAAATTCGTGCGCGTTTTCTTTGTAGTTGTTTGCCGCTGTTTGCCGAGGAGATGCTTAGACCAGCTGCTGTCAGGTGGACGAGAATTTTTCCTTGCATGTACCTTCCTCCAATCCTCGGATTTCCAACGCACTGCTTTGCCATAAATGGAGGTTATTCAGTCACTCTACGAAGGATAATCTTTGTATTGTTTTGTGAATTGCATTCCGCGTGAAAATAATAAATGTCGTTACGACACTTCTTTGATAGCATGTACACTATAGGCATCTCGTGTGAACAAAAGTGACCCACTTTTGTAGAGTCAATTCCGCTTTTACTATGCAGGCAAACAAAGAGAAGGAAAAGGTATTGATATGATCTTAGATGAAAATCTTTTGTTAGCAGTAAATTGAGGCATTAAATTCTTGCCGGATTCAACCGTGTTCGTCAGCAATTGAAGCGAAATTATCGCAATAAGTTGCTTGAGAACTCCTTTGGATCTCATTAAGTGTCAGATAAGGTACGCTGAGCATGGCCAACTGAATCTAGAAGCAATCGACATAGAAACACGAAGTACAAATTTATATCTGAAAGGTATTCTGCTTGTACTTCAAACACATCTTATGAAGTTTTTATGCTTGAGGCTGAATGGCGTTTGTATGTTCGTGTCAGCGCTGCCACTGGAAATATGCAGCTGCAGTACGAGTCCAGCTCCTCTTGCCAAAGCCATCAGCCACCATAGGGTGCGGTACCGCGCCGAATATTCAAAGATTGTCCCGAACGAACTATCCCCTTCAACTGCCAACTCGTTCATATGGGGACAAATATTCGTCCCGCAATTAGGATTGGCGCCATTCGCACCATGCTATCCCCTCACAAACGCGCATGTGCCTCAATAATATCGAACAACGTGTGTGATCGCTGCTTTGAAATGTTTTTTTAGAAATCATTGGTATTTTTCATACATACTAAAATAACAAATGTGTGTGCATGGTTGCACGGTGTAAATGACATTGTATCTGTATACACTGCATAAATACCACTGAGTGCATTTTTCTTCATTGTGATAATGGGTGTATTGTATACATAGCTGTTGCGACATGTTAAGCTGTATTTATTTATGATGAAATTACCTGCTTTGAAGAGTTATTTTATTCTACAATGTGCCTTTTTTTCTACGTTCTATAAAGTAATTTATTAAATTAAGGAGTTTTACGTGCAAAAATCACGATCTAATTATTAGGCACGCCATAGGGGACTCCGGAATACTTTTGACCACATGGGATTCTATAACCTGCACTTAAACGTAAGTACAAGGGTGTTTTCAAGGCGTGTGCGAATAGTGAATTTTAGATCCGAATCGAGTACGAATCAAATGGTGATTACACCGAATCAAATATGAATACGAATCGAATAATTTAAGAGCTTTCGATTAGTAAGGTATCCATATTCAATGCAGCCCTAGAATACCACAACATTTTATTTTAAACAAATATTCACAAACGATAACAATTTAACATTACGATTACCTTTAACAGACAAAAAAACAACAATTATGTACAGTGGAGTAAGCTCGTATAGAGCAGCGACTAGAGCAATCGAGATATTTTGAAACTGTAGGTTGAAATACAGCAGTGACTACAGTATTCAAGGTGGTATTTTGTCACCAGCTTTTCAATAAAACTGAAC